>NW_024885200.1:950674-1067486 GCF_019232065.1 Centrocercus urophasianus | reverse complement strand
CGTGGACAACATCCCCACCCAGCGGCGCGACGCCGAATTGCTCCTTCGTGTTTTGTAGGCTTGTCTTTTCTGTTGAAATCCCGAGCATTTTTCAATTGGTTGCATAGTGCTATTTTCCTTTTTTCTATCTTGTTTATCCGCGCCGGTCCTTTAGAAACTTGAACGGAGTGGAGACTTACAGATCTGTGAGAATGTGAGTATGAGAGTCATTGCGAGGAAGGTAACAGGGAAAAGTCTAGGAAGCAAATGCTTCGATTGGAGCTTCATTCACCACTAATCAATATTTTCTTGTTTTGTTGTGAGTCATTCACTGATGCCTTCTTAACTTTTTTTTAGAACATTTCGTAACTGTGTTAATAGGAGAAAGTTCCAAACACGGTCGGTCTCATGACTAGTTTGATTTTTCGCTGGTTGACAACTTGACGAGGATGCATTTTTTTGACTTGGAATCCTGATAGGATCTAGAAGATTAAATTATGTTTCCTTCGTTCCTTCGTTCCTTCATTCCTTCATTCCTTCGTTCGTTCCTCCTTCCCTCCTTCCCTCCTTCTTTTCCTCCTTGTTTTCCTTCCTTCCTTCCTTCCATCCATCCATCCATCCATCCATCCATCCATCCATCAGTTGGGGATGTGTCCACCTCAGTGTCCAACACTGAAACTTTTAAAACCAGCCATTGCCCAACTACATCAATAGATGGAGTTTGGAATATGACTCTTAACTCACTCCATGCAGAAATAACAGTGACACCTGGGTTCCACTTGTTTATTCCCTCAGCAGTGCTTCTGATTGACCCTCTTCTCTCTTCTGATTGACTCTCTTCTCAGAGAGAACAAGGTGGATCTGGAATCTTGCTTTACTGTAAGGTGCTTCATGACAAATGAGGTGCTATGAGGTACCATCATGGTAGTGAACACATCCAGGCTGAGAAGTGCTTCCATGTGCACTTCTCACTCCAGCTCTCCTCCGTTCATAGGGAGGTGTTCTCTTTCAGCATCAGGTGCAGAAGAGGTATAAGATGAACAGTGATCCTTCACAGATTCTTAGGTAGAATATCTTTGCACATCAGAAGATAGTGCCCTTAGAATGAGGCTTTCAGATTTTAGAGGAATGTGAAATACAATAGGGAACTTACTCTGCAGCATTTGAGAGCTAACGCTTCTTTTTTCCTTTGAGTCACTGCAATGAAACGGGTTCTTATGATAGGAAAAGCAAAACGTAGCTGAAGGCGCATTGTGTGTAGGACAGAGTAAGGAACAAAAGCCACAATAAGATGTATAGTCTATAAGAATGTGTCAGAGACTTCTCTTATATCTTTCAGATATCACATAGTGATGTAGCAGGCTTCCTCTACTTTTTATTTAGTGATGACTTCTTTATCCAAAGAAGGTAACTCAGAAACAGTTCTCCTCTTGAAGATTTGTATTTTATTCTTAGGAAAGAGCCACAGCAACTTGTTCCAGTCAGTTCCTGTTGTGTCTCCATATTTCAGAACACAGCATTCCTGAAAGAATATTCATCCCGCATTTCTGCAGCCTGAACAATTCCCGTTTCCAAAATGTTGCTCTTCCATCTGAAATTCACGTCAGCCGGGTGAAATCTCAGAGCTGCCATGTAGTGTGCAGCTCCTCTCAGACGAAAGCTTAAGCTTCTTCTCCATCACTGCCTCGCAGCTCTGAGAATCGTCCTCTCCGGCTCACATCAGCAGCACCGATTCTTTCCCGAACCGCCGTGATTTCCATTTCCATGGCCGCTTGCAGAGATGAAGGCTCGCTCCCCTCCTGCATTTTCCAGCCGCTCCCCAAGTCGGGTTTCTCCTCTCTTTTCTCTTCCCTCTACCCTCTACTCTCTTCTCTGTCTCCTCTCTGAATTCCCAACGCCCTCGCAGAGCTGCAGCCCTGAGCTGCCCTCTGGATAGAAGCGTGAGAAAAGCCAGGAAAATCGTTCCTCACCTTCTGGCTCTCCGTTATACTGCACTTACAGGCCTATAATCCTGTTTGAGGCTTTCCGAGACCCAAACGAGCCTCCTCTCTGCGTTCAGTCCTAAGCTCCCCCGTCTCTCTTCTAAAAGTAAACGTCTTTCTCGCGGTGCTTACCAACCAATGGGCTCTGCCTGGCTCCAGATTCCTCAGGAACGGCGGATGGCATCAGCAGGCAGCGGAAAGCTCGGCTGATTTTCCTCTTCCTTCCCATTCTCAATCCTGCTTTTCTCTCTTGGCGTTTTTCCTGATGGTTCTCCGTGCGGCAGATGCTTTGGAAGGGCTTTGAGCTGGGACGTTATTCCAGTGCAGCCGAGCTATTTCGGCTAAAGATCTCGCAGCGAACGGCAGCACGGCAGCATCCGGCTGGTTCTCGTTTCCATCCGTGCTCTGCAGCGGCCAACAGCGGCACTGGGCGTCCAGCACAGGAACTACACTCGGCCGTCTATTGCCAACCTCAGCGCCTCCTCGCAGTATCACTTAGATCCAACTTTCCACCTACCGTCAATATTGGCCATTCAGCCATGTCACACGGTACCACCTCTACACGTTTCTTGAACGCCTGCAGGGACAGTGACTGCCCCACATCTCTGGGCAGCCTGTTTCAGTCCTCGGTCAGATCTCATCTACTAATAGAGCAAATTAAGAAATACTCTTCCCACCTGAAGCACTTGGCAAATAGACACTCTTTCTTAGTGCTCTGCTACTACTCTTAATAGTCATCTGGTTTGACACTAATAATCCAAGCCAGTATGGAACATTCTGTACAAACCAGATGTAAAATGATTTGAGAAAGAGATATTCTGGGCACGCATAGGGAGAACTGATTGTGCAGAATATCTTCTGGAAGTCAGGGAGATCATCTGGGAGTTTTCAAGTACACACAGGCTGCAGGAGGGTGGATGGTGATAGAACAAGGGGGAATGGTCTTAAACTGAGACAGGGGAGGTTTAGGTTGGATATGAGCAGGAAGTTTTTCACACAGAGGGTGGTGAGGCACTGGCACAGGTTGCCCAAGGAGGCTGTGGATGCGCCATCCCTGGAGGCATTTAAGACCAGGCTGGATGTGGCTCTGGGCAGCCAGGGCTGGTGCTTGGCAACCTGCACACAGCAGGGGATTGAAACCAGATGATCACTGTGGTCCTTTTCAACCCAGGCCATTCTATAATTCTGTGATAAGGAGGCTGAGAACTTTGCATATTTTGTTTTTCACAAGAGGATCTCTGTTGTGTGTGTTTCTCCTAAAGTGACACGAAGAACCAATTCAGTATTAATATCAGCACATTTCCTTCTAGGTAGCAGTACTTCCTTTCTACTAATGCCAGCTCATGAGGACATCTGCTCTAAAATCTCTTTCGTATATTGCAGCTTTGGAGAATGAAGGGAAATTCCCTGCTTCAAATGACTTATATTTGTATGCATTCCCAGAGACATTCTGATAGGTGCATTCTCCGGTTTCCAAAGATAATACTGAACAGAAGACACCTGTCAGACATTTGCCCATTTCCTTTGCTTTCTACATCTTTTGGAGGCAAGAAATTCTGGTTCTCATCTCTGTGGTCCCAGCAGTCTCAATACTTACCATTTAAAAATGAGTCCTCCTTAGCTTCAGCACTTTATTTGTACTGATGCCTTTTGAAGCCAGCTAAGTAATTACTCTCATCACTGTGGGTTTTGTGATCAGTGAGATCCGGGTCTTCCATCTTCATCCTTACCCTCAGTTTGAACACGCAGAAAATTCTCTTCATAAATCCTTCAGACAGCAAGTTTTCACATATCCTGAGATCTCAAGTGGCCCACCAATATTATCTTAGTCTTTGTTTTAGATGCTCTCTTCCCCTTGACAGTGGGATTGAATGCACCCTCAGCAAGTTTGTGGATAATGCCAAGCTGTGTGGTGCTGTCAGCACACTCAAGGGAAGGGATGTCATCCAGAGGGATTTGGACAGACTGGAGAGGTGGGCATATGTGAACCTCATGAAGTTCAACAAGGAAAAGTGTAGTGTCCAACTACACTTTGGGCAATCCCAAACATAAACTCAGGCTGAATGGTAAGAGGATTGAGAGCAGCTCTGTAGAGAAGGAATTGAGGGTATTAATGGCTAAAAAGCTCAGCATGAGCCAGCAGAGTGTGTTTGCAGCCCAGGAGGCCAAATGTGTCCTGGACTGCATCTGGAATAGGGCAGAAGGGGGCCAAAAGAATGCACAGAGGGCTGGATCATCTCTCATATGAAGAGAAGTGGGGAGCTGGGGTTGTTCAGCCTGGGGAAGAGAAGACTCAGTGGGGACCTTAGAGCTGTATTCCAGCACATAGTGGGGGCCTAGAAAATAACCTCTGGTGGGACGCATTAACGGCAAATGTAGTGGCAGGACAAGAAGTAATGGATTTAAAACAGAGTTGGTCTAGATTAGATATCAGGAATAAATTCTCTACTGTGAGTGTGGGGAGACACTGGCACAGGCTGCCGAGAGAAGCTGAATGTCCCATTTTTGGCAGTGTTCAAGGCCAGGCTGGATGGGGCTTTTGGCAGACTGGTCTAATGGGATCCAGTCCAGACCATTCAACTGTTCTGTGATCTCTAAGTTAATGTCACTTGTGAAGAAATCAAATCTATGGACATATTTTTAATGGTTTTGCATCCATTTTTTTCATGTCTACTTCCAGAGTTTTCTGGAGCGAGGTTTCCAATTGACAAGGAGGAGAAAGTGCATGGAAAAATAGCATGATGGACAGACAAGCAGCACAAAATTGCCAAGCAGTTCAAACCCACTGTATCAGTAGTCCCAGCTTTCTATATTTTCTCAAAGCAATAGAGGAGAATAAGATGATTGTAATACTGGAATAGCCTTGAAAAAGAATTCAGGGACAGAAGGGCCACAAAGGCATCACAGGAACAAGGACAAGAAAATTCCAGCTTGTGGACAAATGCTTTTCTAATTGATTACCTGAAGACTGTGAGTATGAGTAATTGAAGGAGAGCAGTTAAGTGAGAGTAAGAAGCAGAGAAGTATCCAGAATGTATGCAGTCATGGACATGGAAATAACAGATATTATTTTCAATTCACAGAGAAGGGAGGAAAAGACTTGAGGAGAGGTTGGCCTGAAGAAGGCTAACTTTGCAATTCTATTTGATCAGCTGAGGAGAGAAGCAGGACTTGAAATGAGACACTGACTTGGAAGTGAAGGCCAGGAAGGAGGAGCGATGATTAGAGGAGAGAAAGATGACATGAAAGAGAACCCTAAAGAAGTTAAGCATAAATCTGCTTGGATGCCAAGATTGATCAAAAAGGGTATGTATTTAGGATCCACCTTGAAGGCAGCTTATAAGGTGCTTGTCAGTGTAAGATGGTCCTTGTTTCAGCTGAGGCAGTGTTGTTGCTGAGCAATGGGAGCACATTTGGGGCTGGATCAGGCCACTCAACAGCAGAGTCACCACCATGATGGTGTGGTGGTTGGGGTGGGATGGAACTGGGACATCTGGGCTGAATAATATTGTAAGAGGATTATTCTATACCACGTGACATCATGCAATAAAGTTGTGGGGAGCTGGCTGGGGAAGGGGATGCTGGGCACTGATCAGAGAGGAAGAGCCATTGTGCTGTTAGCAGGGTGTTGGTTGGTGGGTGGCAAGGAATTGCGTTGTGGTTATGAGGTCTGCTCTGAAAATAATGCTGCCTGTGTTATTATGTTGGCCCATGACATCAGAGGCTGATGGTGGTGGTGTGGCAGTAGAGGTTGAACCTTCCCACCAATATTCCACTACATTTTGTTGCTGTTTGACAGATGGCAGCAGAATGACACTGGCAAAATACCATCTGACATGGAAGCCCTGTCATTGCCTATGAAGCAAAATTATGGAACTGACTTCCTCCATGCAGAAAAAAAATGCACTCATTAACATTCATCAGTGCTTGCTGAACATTGATGGAGACCAGAGAGACCAGACAGTGAATGTGAGCACAGTGAAGTGGTTGGTGGTGTGTTTCAGCAGTGGTGACATTGTCGTGAAAGACAATTCATATTTTGGATGGCCATGCACAGAGCTGTTATCTCTACTGGTGCAGATTTTTCTGAGTGCAGCATGCAGGCTCTTGTCCATTGCTGGCAAAAATGCAAGGCTAATGGTGGTGCCTACACTGAAAAATAATTGTTGTAGCTGAGAAGTTGTTCTATCAAATAGTGTTACAGTGCTCTTTGTATCTGCAGTTTCTGTGGAAACAAACAGGAGACATTACTTTCAGAGTGACCTACCTATATAATTATCGTTGCATTTGTATTTCAGTCTTCCTTTTCTTAGTAAATAGTTTTTCTCTCAATTCACATGTTCTAGTTTGGTTCCAGTTCTCTCTCTCATCCAACCTGGAAAGACGTGAGCAAAGCGCTGGGTGGTGGGTTACACTGCAACAAACATCTGTAAGAAAAGGTGGACATTACCTGAAGGAAAGCGGGGTTCAATCAGTTAAAAAGACATGGAAGAATTTAGAGAAAGGTGGGAAGGGCAGCAGATAGAGTTTGAAGTCAAAGCAGGTGCATGGATGTATGAGAACTGCTGAATCACGGCCTGAACCTCTGATTGACCACCTGAGGTGAGCAATGAGTCAACCCTGGGAGCAGAGGTGAAGACAATTCTCTTGTGCTACCAGAAGATGTGGAGCCTGGCTGACTATAAGAGCTGACTACCAGTAGGGAAGGATCTCTTTTGGAGATTGCTCCTGTTGGAGTCTTTTCAGCATGCCCAGGACAAGGGTTAGCTTTCTAGCCATTCTTCTTTAGTGTGATAACCTGTTTAGCTTAGCTTTCTTGTATATTTCTTAATTTTAACATCTGCGTATTCATTGATTATACTATGGATCAGAAAAGCAACAAAGTGCACATAATGAAGGAAGGAACAAAACTGTTAGAAGAGAGAGACAGGAAGAAACAAAGCTGAGGTACAGTCCTGATTTGTGCCTATCCTTGCCCCATTCTCAGTGTTTGGCTCAGGATCTATTCTCTCTTTCCACTGAAGAGCAAGAAAATTAGCAAAAGTAGCAGCAAAACAAAAGGAATCCTGCTACTGTAGCCAGTTTAACAAGATGAATTGCCCAGACAAAGCAAGCAGCAGTGTTTGGTTTCCTAAATGTCCTTAGGACAAGCTTGGGTCATCTTCAAAGCAAGTTCTTCAGACCCTTGGATTTAATTCTCAGTATTAAACCCATAGCATGAGAAATATCGAGGAAGTGGAAATAGTTGGTGTCGACCCACCTTAAAAGGAACTCAGTAGTAAAGTGCAACTTCATGGGCAGGGAAGTCACTGCCTGGAAAGGAAGCAGAACTTCTGAGCAAAGGCTTTCAAAAGAGACACAGATAGAAGGGAGCTGCTGTTTTCTCATGTCATAAATGAACACAGACTTAGTTCAGCATGACCCAACTTACCCCAACCCACTTACATGTACTGTTTCTGAAGCTACAGTGACTAGTGCAGTGATTTGCTCTTGGGAAGGGGTCAGTTTTCAGGGGCTTTTTGTAAGCCGAATCCAGCTAACATGGTAAGGGCAGTTTAACCCTAGCTCAAGGGAAATCTTGCCTTTTTCTTTGCAGAAGCAATAGAGATTTGTGTTAGGAAGACTTGGGAGACTTTATATACCTTCTATTTCTCTGCTCTCAGTTGTGTTTTCCTCTCATATAATGCATCCAGCAGCAACTGCAGCGCAGGCACCCTCCAGGATCACAGCAGCACCCTTGTGCCTCCAACAAAACTAAACCATTCCTAGAAATGCAGAGTGACCAATGAACTTAGTAGTACATCTCCGACACAAAGCAAGTGAGGTTTAGGCTCTGAGTATGCTAAGATAGCCTGGTATCTTTGCTTTGTACACTGGTAAAACTGAACTGGGCAAAGCCATCTTTTTTTAGGAGGATGTTTTGACTTGCTTTGCTCTGCTGACTAATGACACATGGATACTCTGAAAGAAAGGAGCCAACAAGAACAGAGGTCATCCACCCTAGGGGGAGAAATCCAGAGTTCATTTGCCTTTTAGGTGACAGATGTACTTGTATCAGTATCACATTTACTATTGGAATTCGCACACTGGCAGTAAAAAACTGAATGCAGCTTAATGCATGCACATACACACACACACACACACACACACACAGAATTAATCAATGCAAAACATACAGATAGGAAAGGAGTGTGTTTAACAGGTATTGCTGAAGGAGCATCATAGTTAATTTACTTTCCAAAGAGTTTCATAGAATGGCTTGGCTTGGAAGGGACCTCAATGATCAAAGCTCCAACCCCCTGCCACATGCAGGGCCACCAACCTGCACATTCAATACCAGTGCAGGCTGCCCGGGGCCCCATCCAACCTGGCCTTGAACACCTCTGGGGATGGGGCATCCACAGCCTCTCTGGGCAGCTGTTCCAGCACCTCACCACTCTCATATTAAAGAACCTCCCTCCTGATATCCAACCTAAAACTTCCCTCCTTTAACTTGAAACCATTTTCCCCCTTGTCCTGCTATTATCTAACCTTTCAAGGATTTGTACCTGGACAAGTGCAACACACCTCATTGCTCAAAATTCTTCAGCTGCTGGCTTCCCAGTTCTGGAGAAAAAAAGTAATAATTTCTTTTTATATTGAAGTTTCTGCATTCCATCAGTGGAAAACGACTTGTTGATTGTCAAAGAAAAAAGAAAAAAAAAAGAAGTCTGGCAAGAAAGTGATGAGACTTGGGCACAACCAACTCTGGGAATCAATAAAACGCAACTTCGAATCGATCAGAAAGTCGATCCCTGCCCTGAGCTTCCCAGGATGGAGCAGAGGCAGAGGGGTTGGAGCTGCTGCCCTGTCCCTGGCTGGGCAGGAGGCGTCCTGCTGCAACAGCCGCTGTGCTCCAGCGGAGGGCAGCAGCCACCAAGGAAAGAAAGTGAGCCGCGAATCTGCAAGTCACGGAAAGGAGGGGCGGAAAAAGGCTCGGAAACTACCGGGCTTCTCCGCATTCCGGCTTCTGCTAGGGGAGGCTCCTCCGGAGAGAGGCGGGTCTTTTCATCTCTGCGTTCGTCCATCCATCCACCCGTCCATTGGCCTCTTCCTTGCAGGAGCTGCCTGCTGTGCTGCTCAGTGTCTGGAGGAGCAGAGAGTGCACTCAGATCTAGGGAAAAAAGCACACACTGAGAGTTTGAAACTCAGAGCAGGAGGCCGGAGAGAAAGGTCAATAATGGGGTCATTAGTGAGGCTTCGAGGGGGAACCTGGCACTCCAAAACGAGCTGGTTTTTGGAGGGGATGTAGGTCATGGAGCAGTCATGGAGATCATTTTAACCCTCAGGGGCCTTAACTCTGGCTTCCTGCCCTTGCTGTGGATCAAAAATGAAATTAAAGCAGTATTGAGCAGTGTACTGGTTCTCTCCAGCACTGGGACTGCAGGGCAAGTGGGGACAGCAGTCAGCTTAAAGCCTGGGAATCAGGGATTGTCGCAGGAGACACCAGAGCTGAATAATCCCTTGATTTCCTTTCCTGCCAAACCAGAGTACACCCAATGCATGTTTGGTATGGCTTGGGCTGCGTTAGACCTCTAGTTCAACAAAAGTAAGTCCAGCTAAGCAGATATAATTTAAACTTGAATGTGAAGTGTGTTTTGTATTGTGTTGGAGGAAAATTAAATTGCATCTCCTGAACCTGGTGAAAAGCATTAGCTTTTTGACTGTAGATTTCTTTAAGATCACAGCATTCTGATCCTGCCATGTTTAAGTAACTTCTTTCTTCCTTTATGTGCTCAGATGGAGTCCAGAAAGTTGTGATCCCATCTCTGCCTTCTAGAAGGGGTTTGGATCAACTGACATCTAAAGGGCAGGCTGTGCAGAGCCTATGCAGAATGCAGCGCTGCAGTGCTGCTGTGCAAAGGTCAGTGCTTTCTGTTTAAAACTCCACAAGGGAGAAGAATATTGCATTATCCCTCCCCTTTTCCTTTTTTCTTTTCTTTCTTTTTCTCTTTTTCTTCCTTTTTCTTCCCATTTTTTTCCCATTCTTTTTCTTTTCCCATTTTTTTTTCCTTTTTCCTTTTTCCCATTTTCCATTTTTTCCCTGTTTTCCCATTTTCCTTTGTTCCTTTTTCTTTCTTTCTTTTTTTTTTTTTTTTTCATTTTCTGTCTAATAGGATTCAAACTGCCCTCTAGATATCAGCTTGTAGGAACTTTGACATGCTATTGAAGTGCATCTTAGCCTTCCTCTCAAAGCATGCATTGTATTCAATACCACAGTTTTGGTAATCCACAACTTCATCAGTATCTTTGCTTCCTTATTGATTTCTTTCATTTATGTCATTCTATTGATGGAGACATGAATCAAGGTAGCTAAAGAAAGAAATGCTCTGCATAAATGCCTGCACAGCAGCCAATACAATCATAGAATAATCATAGAATGGCCTGCAAAGGAGCACAATGCTCATCCAGTTCCAACCCCTGCTATGTGCAGGTCACCAACCAGCAGCCCAGGCTGCCCAGAGCCACATCCAGTCTGGCCTTGAATGCCTGCAGGATGGGGCATCCACAGCCTCCTTGGGCAGCTTGTTCCAGTGAACCATGGTTGCAGTGAGCCATGGGTGACTCTGGGACAGCTTTAAGAATGAATGCAGGCTGCCTGTCTGAATAAGGAATATGTCATGTGAGAGTCCAAATCTAGATTTGTATACTTCTGAATATATGGAAGGAAAAAAACCAATCCCCCTAAAGAAAACAGCTGTGTGTGGATGCACCATCATCTGCCATTCAGAGGGTAGCACCAGTGTTTAGAGTACAGTAACACATAGATGTTCTTTACCCTGTTACTCAGTAGATGGAGTATGAACTACTTTTACATGAAGCAATAGAATCCTTCCTGCGCAGTCGCTTTGCTCATGAACACCTCCCACCAAATACACACATCAAAAAGGCCTCAGAGAAAACTGTTTGCCAAACTCTTTAGGCTGAACAGAGCAAACCCATGCGGTGTTTCTTTCTTTCTTTCTACACAATCTCCATTTCTTCGTGTCCATGCCTCTGGAGGAAAACATGGAAAAGATCAAGCTGGATGCTGTGTGGCATCACTGAGATGCAGAAACATGAGAACACAGCAAAAATTTTCCTCAAGATTAGCATACAAGCATACAGAAACAACAAAAACAGGGTTTTTAATCTACATAACATTCAAACATGTCTAATGATGTTGTCTCTCAAAATCTGAGGTTTTTAAGTTGTTCTCTCTCACGCAACATTAATGGCTCAAATGCTGTCTTTGGAACAGTGAGCCACAGCTGGCTGAAAACTCAGCTTCCATTAGGAAATATTTGATATTCTCCAGTGTGTTGCAAAGAATATAACATAGAAAAAAACTATAGCAGATTGTGATATGTGCTACTGCTTTCTGCTGTTACCTAGAAGCCGGCCATTTGCTGTCTGTGATTGAAATCAAGGGGCAGCATCAGCACGGCGCACGCGCTGAGAACAGGATCCAGGAGCAGCAGTGAGACAAGAAGCAGAAATCTCAGGCAGAGGGGCATGAACTGCCATGGTTCCATTGCAGAGGTGAGCACCAGGAAATGCAGTCTGCTGGAAGAATCCCTGAGTGGGAGATATGTTATGTAATGCGCTGCTGTGCTGTGTGTTGTGGGAAGCTTTGAAGGCAGCTTTGCTTTGTACTAAGGTTGCTATTAAGAGGAATAACTTAGTGTTATCTAGCAAAGAGAACACACAAATGACAGTCAACTATCACAAAGTTGGGAAGGAAAGAGAAGAGAGTGTCAGAACTGGAATATACTTGTGTGAGCTGAAGGAAAATGGTCAAATCAGAAAAATCTTTTCATCACATCAAAGCAACAGCAGCAACCAGCAAACTGGTGCAACAAATAAACCAGTAGAGTATTCAAACTGATACGAGTGGTCAGGTGGATTTCTTAGGAAGGCTGAAAAGGGGGTCACACAGAAGTTCTCCCTGCATCATTTGTGATTTCACACCAAATTGTGAAAAAGAACGAAACCCCTTCCCATTAAATAGACATTTGCCCTCACTTTTGAAATCAAAACATGTGGTATTACATAAAAATAAAGTCAAGCTTGATAACTGATTTTGTTGTGAGTTAGTTAAATAGTGAAAGACACTGAGGGTAGATCAGGGCAGTGCAGATACCACTTCCTTAGCCCATGGAAACAAAATCTTACCAGTGCTCTGGAGCTGCCTTAATTAACTTTGTGAACAGATACACTTTTTCTGCAGAAAATAAAGGTAGAAATTCACCAATTTTGTTCAAGGGGGTGATATTCTGAACTGTCCTGCAAGGACAGGTGATCCCACTGCGAGTCCCATCTCCTCACCACAATTGCATTGGCTGTTGTTGAAAAGCAAGATATTTAAGCAAACATTCAACCAAATCAGACAATAGACTTCAGTTTGGCTCTTTCCTTGCAATTAATCAGCTGAACATCACTGGAGGCCAAAATTTGCAGCTATTCAGCAAGTGTAAATTTCTTATCCGTTCTTTACAAGATGTTTATAGGAGTTTAAACTTGAAGTCACAGTAGTTACAACAAAAATGATCATCATTCTTTATGAAGAACATGCATAGTGGTGATGAGATAGCCACGGTAGTGAAGTTTTTCCATTTCTCATCCTGTGGGTCCCCTCACTTGCTGCTCCATGGAACACTTACATGTGATTATGAAATATTTAGCTGGTGGATGTGCCTGTGCTGAAGAGCACTCTGGCCTTGCCTTTACTGCTCTCATCCTGCCAGTGCTTTAGAGACATCCTGGCTATTGTCATGGATCCTGTTAATCCCAACCCAGAGACCCCCAAATTTACCATTGCTCTGCTCCTGCCTTTCCTCCAGCACTGGGAAGTTTTCCATTAGAAGTATTATGGGAATGCAACATCAGAATCTGATTTCTATAAGGGATGCTGTGTACAAAGCATGTCAGGAGGTTCTGCTGGAGTGACCTCTGCCACCCTTCCTAGAGGACCCTTTGTCTATTCAATGCTTAAATAGAGGTGCTCAGTGCTGTTTAAGATAGCATACAGCATGATGTACCTGATATATATATATATACACAGTATGTAGGATGTCTGGGCTAGTTCTTCAGTGCCAGGAGAACATAGATCTCCAGCAATTCCTGTGTTACACCCAGAGTTACATTGTCCAATTTATAGATATTCTGATTACTTCTCCACACAGCACTGGCTGCCAACCAGCAGATGAAGGAGGCTGACACGTTTCTTGGGCTTGGGCCCAAAGGCAAAGAGCAGAAATCCCAAACAAGGGAAAGGAAATACTCTCAGCTACCAGGAAGCAGAAAAAATAAACAAATTAACCCTTCAGTTTCCCACTGTCTCATCTTTGTTTTACTAACTTCTCACAGATAGTCCTCTCATTGTGTGGCACCTTCCAGTTTCCCATGAGGAGAGTGTGGCTTAATGGCATGTCAGGGAGATTTGATATCTTTTTCTGACAAGATTACAAATACGTAAGATAATGGAAACTGCTCTGTTGATATAATATAATTAAATTCTTATAAGGCCTGACTTTCTGCTTCCAGCATTCAGATAAATAAGTGAAAATGACAGCACCATGGAAAATCAGAAGCACATGCCCAAAATCGAATTTAATCTGCATAGATTTGGTAGCCTCAGTGTGATCAGTGGTGATGTAATAAATGAATGCAGTGAGATGAGTAGTGCCCTGTAAAGACTCTTTTCTTATGCCTTGCCTATGTAATATACTTATTTAACAGTATGGAGAATTAATGTTACACGTTCGTTCCTGGGAAGTTTTCAGATCATAAAAATTTGGGATGGTGATGAACAAAAAGGCCAAGGAGTGTTTCAGAGAGTTGTGAAATGCTTGGTATGGCACAAAAAAATAATCAAATAAGGCACTTTTTAATATAATAAAACACAGTATCATGCCTGCAGGAACAAAGAATCACACACAGACACGTCTCTGGACAGTGGTCCAGGAACTATCAGCTCTGGATAGATTAGAAATGTCTGTAGGCAACCTCTTGAGGACTGGGTTGTCCTACACAAAGCATGGGTATTGCAGAGGAGCACTGAATGTACACCCTTTAGTTTATGGAAGACATTGCAACACCACCTCCGTGTGTAAACTTCAAAGTTGTTGATATTTCACAGAGGAACAGTGAGAGTGATAAATGACCCATAGAGCTCTGGACACGGACTGAAAAAGTGCAGTCTGTGACTTACAGTGAAGTTGTGTCACTGCATCGGACTCTGATGAGCAAGGATCTATCAGATGGCTCTCTAACCTTGCAAGGCTATCTGACATGTCCTTGCTATGCTTTGGAAGTTCAAGGAGTTAAAAATAGGCAGTAAAGCCAAATTTATAACAACTAGAAGACATGGCTAAGGCATATGGTGCATTTTCTCTCTCTTTTTTTTCCCTTGAAGTCAATAGAAGATGTCTTTGTAGAGTTGGATTGTAATTTTATCGCAAGGTAAAGATCCTATTACAGGGATCAGTGGGTACAAATATATCGAATACATGAAATTCATCTTCACAAAATTCCTCCTGCACCTGTGAAATGTATCCATTGGTATCCAACATACTCCAGGTTATGTATTATGTCTTATCTACTTAGCATATCCACATTGCATTCCCAGATATCACTGTAAAGGACAAACGAAAAGTGGGACATTACAACTATGCATCTATTAGTTATCAAGACTATGCTTTCTTTATTTATTCAACACAAAGGTTCCCTTGGAATTACATTTTAAACAACACAAGGAACTGAATTCAGCTTTTGTTCACCTTTGTGTTGCTAGCAGAGTGTAGTGGTTTTGGTTGGGATAGAGTTAATTTTCTTCACAATGCCATAAAACTCTGCATTTGGGATTTTTGGTGCAAATAGAGGTGATAACACACTGTTTTGATTGCTTCAGGGCAGTGCTTGCACAGAGCCAAGGCCTTTTCTGCTTCTCATGCTGCCCTGCCAGCAAGCAGGCTGGGGTTGCACAGGAAGCTGGGAGGAGACAGCCAGTACAGCTGGCCCAGACTGACTAAAGGAGTATTGCACATCATATGACATCATGCTCATCAATAAAAGCTGGGGTAATAAGAAAGCTTGAGGGGACATTTGGAGAGATGGCATTTGTCTTCCCAAGACACCATTATGTGTAGTGAGCCCTTCTTTCCTGGCGGCAGCTGAACATCTGCCTGTCAATGGGAAGGAGTGAATGAATTCCTTGCTGTGCTTTGCTTTGTGTGCACAGCTTTTGCTTTACCTATGATCAGTCACAGTCTTCATCTCAACCCATGACTTCTTGAAATTTTACCTCTCTGATTGGCTCCCTCACCCCATATGGGGAGAATGAGTAAGTGACCATGTGGCTCTGAACTGCCTGCTGGGTTTAAAACACAGCATAGTATTAAATAAAACTAGAGATCTTCATAGAAGTTAATAAAATAACAAGGATTAAGATCAAACTTCAGACCTTTGGTCTGAACAGAAGTCTTTTTGTTTCAGATTGAGACATATGTGAGCATCAGATGTTGCTTTCTGGGAATCCGTTTCCCACAGGACTCTTTCCAATGAGTCTCACCTCCATGTTATCCCTCAGGGAATGCATACACGTGTATTAAGAATACACACACACATATACAGATTGTTCTGACATGTTGGAAACATCACTTTTCAATTCCAATTGTTTTCTGAAGACCAGATGTCCTCCTGGTCCTCTAGCTTATCTTTGGTTTTGCTTTTCTCCAATGTAGGACCAGCTGTGCTCTGTCTGCTTGGCCGAAGTGTTGATGAATGTTCATTTGCAAGATCATCTGATAGCTATGCTGGTCTTAGTAATGCCTGTGTCCAGCTACTTCCCTATCTGCCATTTCATATTCTGAGATGGCAAGCTTTCAGAGGGTAAATACCAATCTGATGTCTTGTACTTTACATTTCCTATTGCACCTATCTACCAGGCAGTGAAATCCCCCTGAATCTCATTGGAAATAGTGTTTTCTAGCAATAAAATTGTAAGTCCTCTCACTTATATTAGGAATATGTTTGATCTATGTTCAGTGAAACTGCAAACTAGGGGTTCTTACAAATCCTACAGTTGTACCATTGCTTCTAAAGTGAAACGTGAGCTAAATCTGTCTTAACTGGAGTAGGACAGCCTTTGACACCACCTTTGTCACCACCTCACCTGTGTCCCATGGAGCAGTGTGTTACCATTTTCTTTTTAATATCTCTCGACTTTTAGGACACTTCTTGTAGACCTCAAGTCCTTTGCCATGTCTCACTCCAGGACTTCTTCAGCTACCCTAACTTCACCTCTGCACAATCAAGGCCTGCTGATACTCCTGTTGAATAGCCTTTCTTCACTCTCACTCTATATGTAATTCCATCTTGTCTTTGAGCACAGCCAGGACTTTGCTGCTCACCTATGACTCCTTTTATGTGGGATGTCTGCTTGCTTCCCTCCCTGTGTGTGTGTGCGGGGAGGAGGGGGTGAAAGTGTGCACCGTATTTCTGTATTCTCACATTTTGTTTCTGATTTCCTTGTAACTCTTGACTCATGTCCTTGAGCTCTTTGATCACACTATATTTCCTGTCTTAAACAAAGCATCATTTATTGCCAGGAAACAGTCATGGACTTTAAAATCATTTCCCTTTTATGCAGAAAGCCAAACCTCTGGGCTTTAGCTTCAGGACTCACACAAGAAGCTCACACAAATGCAGGAACTCATGCCACCAGAATGTCTTTGGATCCCATTCCCCTGCTTGGCTCAATTTTCAGTTCCCATATATCCTGAAAGTCTGTAAGGATACACATTTTTTTAACAAGAAAAGCATTTTCCTGGTTCCAAAAGTCTGTTCTGTGTTTTCTCTTCATTAATTGTAAAGATGATTGCCAGTGGATTTAGAAGAACACACATGCCTCGTCAGTGGTACAAATGTCTGTACTTCTCAGAGAGCCTCAAGTTCATTTTCCACAAGGCAACGATAACAAAAGCAGTACACTACAATTCTACAGAGTGCTTAAAACTTGGCTGAACCTGCAGCCACCACAGCAATTTTTGAACCACGTCCCTCTGCTGCTGCTCTCCTTCCGTTTGTGTGAACAATTTCAGGGATATTTCTTCCTTTGTTCTTTTTCCTTTAGTAAGAACCACAGTACTACAGAATATTGATTCTCTGCCATTTGCGAGGCCTGATCTCCTATGAGATAATGTTGCAAAACGGCTTAATGCTTATTTTGGAGTTTATTTTGCTGCCCTCACTGGACTTTCTTTCCACTTGTCATCAGTAATACTGGGGGTGCCTGTTTAACAATGACCTTAATTCACTCAGAAGCATAAAGCTGGAATTCAGTATTTAAGTCTGCTGTCATTCTCCTAATAAGCCCAGGAATCCTCTTTAACTACATGTGATTTAATTTATAATGAAGCATTTTAAAGAGAAAGACAAATAATCTCCTTGTAAGTAAACCCTGGGGGCAGGATGTTGTGGTATCACAAAAGTATTGGGAAAGTTTCTAAGGAACATGACCAGGATGTGAGTAAAATGGAGTGGTAGTGGAACGTTAATGTTTACTCCTTTGCAGGGCTATAACACATAATACTACCAATAGGAAGTGGGAGGGATGATTTAATGTATTAACTATCCAAACAGGAATATTTTATACACAGAAATTCCTCAAGGACAGGCCTTACAGCTGTAGTTCCCACAGACTAACAAAAAAACAGTTCTGATGCAGGACATCTTCACTCACTTCTTGTGCCCTTTGCTAGTGACAGCATTAACTTATCTCCCCAGAAAATCATAGCATTGTTTGGATCTGACACTGTTGTTTCCAGTGTCTTGTATCTTTGATTCTCACCTCTTTTGTATTAATGATAGTGAAGTTTGAGGAGAGTTCTGAAAGATATTTCGTAGCCACGTAATAGGATGCAAGGGAAATGTGGGAGAGAGTAAGTAACCTCTATATATTAAAAAGAAAATCAACACAAAACCCTCAAAACTGAACTGTTTCTACTGATATCAATGAGTCACTAATCTGCATTTGTTATCACCTGGTTATTTACATGTTGAGCATCTATGTTGCCAGTAGAAATGTGAAACACCATCTTTTGGCCTTCTCATTTGCTCCCTCACCTGCTCTCTCATTTACTGACAGAGCAGGTACCCCAGCTAGCAGCTATGGCCTTTATTTCAAGGTGGTTCAGTAGAGCTGATAACACACAGACAGACCTGGGGGAGCAGGTGAAGGAGAGCAGCACAAAGGCAAAAAACTTCTCCACATCATCAGAGTTCAAAAACCCTCATGCAAAATAAAAGAGGTTCATCCCAGACAGAAATCTGAAGTAGTTATTGCTGCGTAATGATACCGTTACATCTTCACTAAGATCAGGAGATAGACACTGGAGGAAGCTGCTCTTCGTTTGGATTGACCCAAGTGAGAATGCTTTGAATCCTTTGGTTTCTTCATGACATCCTACAACATGTTCTGATGCATAAAACCTTTCCCAGTCACTTGGCTGTGCACCTTTCCATGCCTTCTATGTATTAAAAAACATACATTTGAATCAGCAGTCTAGTAAACTATGTGCTGTATTAAAAGAGAGGGTAGCAGGGAGCTCAGCTTGCATAAAGGTGGGCCTTCATACATAAAATAAATACCGTAGCAATTTTTTCATACTGTATCTTGTGCACTATTTTTTTAGAAACATTAGAAGCTCACAAGGTACTAATAAAAATATAGTAGGCAGGATCTGTAATAAGATAACTTTTTCCCAAATCCAGTCTCTTAGTTTACTTCCTTCTGATATTTAGGGACACCTCCCACCTCAAGACATCATCCATAACATTCTTACTCAAAGAGGTGTAAAAATACCATGCCTCTCAGGGGTCATGAGAGACACTTGGCACTCTGGAAGAAGATGTACTTAAAGATCCCAATACTCGCACAGTTTTAATGATGTCATTACAGTTTGGGTTAGTAGAGGATGTATGCTGATATTTTTAATTTGTTATGATGACAGCAGTCACAGTGATCAGTCTATTGCATAATTTAGTTACTAAATCTTAACATAAATCAGATGCTTTTGAAAATTAAAGTTTTACTCACCGGTAAATGGAGTTAAGATCTCTTGACATGAAGGAGAAACCCTGGGAGATGCTCCTGCCCAAGGCAAGATCACTGCTGTGCAGCCTGCTGCTTCAGCAAAGAGAACTCCAATTAGGCCTTCTCTGACCACTTTATTTATAAGATAAAGTGATTGGCTCATATTCAAGCTTACAATCTCACCACATTTCTTTCAGCCACTTCATGTGATTTGTTGTTCCTCTATGAGAGATCTCAATACATCACCGGTACCTGGTTATGACCATCAGCACCCACCTGGTGGTTTAATATTAATGAGCTCTCTGGTCCAGAGAAAAGTCACACTGAAGCCTACTGTGCTTCCTAAGCCCAAGCAAGGCTTGTGTCAAATGCAGGAACTGAGCCTATCTGTTACAGCAAGACAGCTGTGCAGCTTGGCAGTTTCCTAGATTGGTGCTTACTGCTTTTTCTCATATATTTCTTTCTGGCATCCACTGTAAATCTAAGAAGACAGCAGGTTCAAATACACTCTTGCATCTCTGTGCTTTGTTTAATACAGTGAACTGCTAGCAAGTTTCCTGTTTTCTGAACAACAGACATGAAGGTTTTCTAATATTTTTAATTAACTGCAGTTCCAGGTCCATCTGTAATTCTGGCTGATTTATACTTTTTCTGTTTCTGTAATATCCGTTTTAAAACAAATGGATGCCTACATCACACAGGATAGCTAAAGCATTATGTGTTCATAAGCTCAGCCAGTCCAAAGAAATATTATCAACTGATAAAAGTCTTGAAGGAAATTAAACATGAGGAAAGAGAGCTAAAAATGTTTTGCTTAGGAAGAAGGACATGAGGAGGTGTGATAAAAGTCTGCAAAAAACAAACGTGTCAACAATGAAGCATGAACTAGCAGAGACACAGGGCTACCAACCCAGCCATGCGTACAAAATGGCTTAGGGGAAGATGTAGGCTGTACATGGAGGAACAGTTGGGGTTTATTTACATATAGATCCCTGTAAGTCCAATCATAATCTCCATATAAAATCACATTCTGAAGTCAATTATGGTAGAATTTTGTTCTTAATATTCTGGATTAAAACTGAGAAACGGACAGGGGAAGATCATGATCAACATTCTTGACCTACTTGATCATTTGCCTTCTAATAACTGTCTTTGAAGTGAGAAAAATCCAAGTTTACAGAGATGTTCTTAAAATTTAAGAGAAATTGCTGTAGTAACTAAAAGAAATTAGCATTGCTACTATTAAAATACCAAGTTTAGCCTCTTCCCAACAAAGATAAGGAAATACATGCATGAGATACTGAGTTACACCTCTTTTTCATAATTACACCTTGTGTTACTTGTGTCATTTATTAAATGCTCATGATAGTGCAGAAGAAGTTTATACCATCTCCATCAAGTATACAATACTTTTCTTTTTTTTGACAAAGAGCCCATGGTCTGACTGTTCTGCAGTAGCCATGATATCAGCCATCGCTTAATAACAGTATTTCAGTGACATGACAAACAAGAACATACGTGGGAAACTCTGAGGAAGTCTAATCATTAAAGCAAGCAATTTTCCCCCAAAATAGAAATTATTATCATTTTAAAAAATAAAATCTGCTGAAGGAAACTGGGATACTGCAAGGTCAAAATAAAAATGAAAGAAAGAGAAGGAAAAAGAAAGATAAAAGAAAGAAGGAAGGGAGGAAGGGAGGAACAGAAGAAGGGAGGGAGGGAGGAAGGAAGGGAGGAAGGGAGGAAGAAGGAAGGCAGGAAGAAGGAAGGCAGGAAGGCAGAGAGGCAGGGAGGGAGGAAAGGAGGGAGGAAGGGAGGGAGGGAGGAAGGAGAGTATTCAAAAATTAAGCAAGTGTGCAAAATGAGAAAGACTCCATCCCAGAATCCCGAGGCAACTGCTAGAAAAACTGGGCCAATATTAGCATATGTACTCAGTACACTCCTGGAAGCAAGGAGATGTTTGGAACAATTTTAATACAACACCTGTCTTGTACACTAAGGAAAATACAAGAATAAAAAAAATGCAGGTTAAGACTGGAAGGGTAACAGAGGACACCATTAAGCCTAGATGGAGCAGGCCAGCTGGACTGTTATGATTTAATTAAGGAGAGTTTGACTCTGTGGGATTTACACATGGGAGGTTATTCCTATCAAATCTGACAGAATTTTTCACAGTGGTAACAAATATCACAGAAGGAAACTGTGGACATAAAACTGATTTGACACAGTACTGCATACTGTTAAATTAGAAAATATAATGATTAAGGAATATACTGCATGAAAAGCTTGCAAAAGGAAAAAGCTGACTTTGAAATGAAATACATGAAATTGAAAGATAAAATGTAGATCAAATTTTAATTGGTTCAGCTTCATCAAATTAAATGTAGCATGTCTACCCCCAATATCTTTTCCCCTACTAATCATAGAGGCATAATACACCACTTTTAATTAGTTTTGCCAATTTCATGTTTTGCTGCCTCATCTGCTGCTTTAGAGGACATAAATGGCACACTACCTGTACGTGAGTAGTGCTTTAGAATTGTAGAATCAGTGAGTCACCAAGGTTGGAAAAGACCTCTAATATCGTCCACCTGTTACCAGTATTTCCTACTAAACCACATCCCCTTATTCAATTCCAGTCTTGTCTTTCTCTCCTGGAACTCACAGTTGAGCTGCTCTATCAGAAACCAGTTTTCTCATCATTCCCAGAACCACAGAAAGGAGGAGGTTAGGAGGTGCCTTCTGTAGACCATCGTATTCAATGTCCTCACACCTCAAATCAGGGTCAGCTAAAGCAGGTTACTCCCATTCTCAGCCAGTGGGTTTTGAACATCTTCAGGAGTGGAGACTTCAGTGTGGTCAAACACTGAAACAAACTTCCTTGTGAGAGTGTTGGCACTCCATGCCCGCCAGCATTGAATAGTCATTTGGACAATGCCCTCCATAATATTCTTTAACTTTTGGTTAGCTCTGAAGTGATCAGGCAGTTAGAATAAATGATCTTTGTAGATCCTACCCTACCCTACCCTACCCTATCCCATCCCATCCCATCCCATCCCATCCCATCCCATCCCATCCCATCCCATCCCATCCCATCCCATCCCATCCCATCCTATCCTATCCTATCCTATCCTATCCTATCCTATCCTATCCTATCCTATCCTATCCTATCCTATCCTATCCTATCCTATATCCTACCCTACCCCATCCCATCCCATACTGAAGTTTGGCCCCAAAGCTATACTTTAGCCCACATCAACATTACTTATGGAAGTTCAAAATGTGTTTATAAAGTTTGTTAAGGTTGAGGGAACACAGTCAGTCAGTCAGCCAGTCTAGATAACATCAACTAAATAACAAAGGATGTGAAAGAACATCATTTGTTCTACCAACAGTAATGTTTACAGCAACATAATCGGTTACAGAGATCATCTGAAAACAGCCTAATATTTTGAAGGAAATTAAATTCAGACTGTGATGGATATCTGTTCTGAAGATCAGGGTTGGGGCCACACTGATTCTCTGTAATAACATTCTGAGTGCAGTCTGTAGACTTAAAGCTTTGTTTGACAGCAAGAAAGCAACGTTCATCTCTGGCTGCTGGTATTGTTCTCATTTCTTAGACAGAAAGCAAGACAACAGGTTTCTTCCTAAGATAATGTAAAAACACTTTACATGAGTAAAGTAATGCTTAGAAAATTTAGCTCCATATATACTGTAACATGCTCTTAAAAACAAATCTTAGCATGGTGTTTAGTTACATGCTTTGTGGGGTTCATATGTGTGAAAGCTGCATGGCATCACGTAACTACATTGTGTAATCCTGTCCCAGTGTTTTGCCTCAGGGAAGAAGATGCAGCAATCCTCTTTCTGAAGGCCTCCAGCTGATGATTAGTCTTTGATTATTTATGTGTATGGAAGCATAGCTATTGCTCAACAGACCTGAAGAGGGGATTCTGCATTACTGAGAAGAGGCTGAAAAGCAAATCCCACAATTGTTTGGTGCTGAGCACCAAATGGACATTTTTTTATTTGTGGTTATCATGGACTATATTACCTATCTGATCTGGGAAATAAATCAGAGACAGTTCTTTAGTGCACCAAACCTGATTCCTGGCCTCTGAAAACAACTGCAGATTCAGAGAGGGGTACATTGGACATAGGCTGTGCTTATAAGGCAGTAACATTTCCCCTTCTCCCCCCTCCCCCAGGCTTAGTGCCTAAAAAATACTTCATCTTGCACTTGGATAGTGTAATGTGTGGGAGTTCAACATTCTGGCATATAGGACTGAAAGTCACAGGTTATCACAGAATCACAGAATGGTTTGGGTTGGAAGGAAACTAAAGGCCCACACAGTTCCAACTCAGCTGCCTGACACTGGTTGCAACCCATCAGCTCAGGCTGCCCAGGGCTCATCCAGTGTGGCTTTGTGCACCTCCAAGGATGGGACACCAGCAGATCTCAACAGCCTGTGCCAAGGCCTCGCTGCTCTCTGAGTAAATAATTTCCTCTTAGCATCTAACATAAATCTTCTCTCTTTTAAACTATTCTTCCTTTGTCCTATCTCTAAATTCCTGTATTAACAAGTTACTTCCCCTCCTATTTATAAGGTCCCTTCAAGTACTAGAATGAGGTCTTTTGAGAGCCTACTCTTCTGCAGGCTGAACACCCTCATCTCCCTCAGCCTTTTGGTGCCCCTGTCCTCTGAGCATCTTCATGGCCTCTTCTGGATCTGCTTCAACAGCTCCACATCTTTCTCATGCTGGGGACCTCAGAGCTGGATGTAATACTCTAGATGGGTCCCCATGAGAGCAGAGTAGAGGAGAAACAATCACATCCCTCTCTCTGCTGACCACTCCTCTTCTAATACAGCCCAGGATATAGCTGGCCTTCTGGCTGCTGGCTCATGACAAGTTTTCATCCACCAGAACCCCCCAAGACCTTCTCCATGGGGCTGCTCTCAATAACATACATGGAGATTCAATTTGTGATGACTGGCTCCCCACAAGGCAGATCACTTCAACCTAAAGGTATGCTTCAGAGAATTGAAACTAAGATTCTAAGGTTCCGGTTATTAAACAAAATAAAAACATCAAAAGGAAGGAAGATGTAGGCTTCTTTAAGTAAGAACAAAATGCCCTTGAGCAACAAAACGATGCAAAGTGAAGGAGGCATCAGCAGAACAGAATGATTCACACATGACAGACACTGTGAACTGTGCAGTAAAAGGTGCTTATTGTGCACAGGAGCATCCAATTACATGGGCACCAGCATGGTTGGTTTACCCCACTGTGCTGTCACCTGTGATTACAAGGAACTGAAGTGACAGTGAATGTATAGGGAAATCCCAGACTGCTCTGGCTAAGAAGGAAGACTGTAAAGGAGGGACTTGTGCTGGAAAAAGTGGCTATCTGGTAAATTTTCTATACTGTAAAACTCCTGATATTGAATAGGGGACAATTGTATCTTACTACTCTTTACCCACCTGCCCATCTGTCACCTACACCTTCCATCTTCTATGACAGCGTGCCTTCCCTCTGCAGTAACATTGAAGTTTCTGGCCTCTTTTTCTGCTGCCCTGATATGTTTGGCCCATTCTTCCAAAAAGAAATAGTTTCTTCATAAGCAAGAGCTGGAGCCTATTTCCAAAATACACTTCTGCTGCTTTTGGCTGTGATGTGTAAGAATTCTGAATGAAGTCTCATCAAAATATTTTTTCTACTTCCCACACTGATTTTCTACTTGAAATCTGATCCATTTCTGAGGAAAGAAAAATGTATTTCTTCACTTACACTTCCCAACCTCCAGTAGGTCTATCGTAACATTCCATTCCTTTTCCTCCAGAAAAAGTTTTGAGAACAGGGGGGTTGGTCTCGATGATCTGTAGAGGTCCCTTCCAACCCCTACAATTCTGTGATTCTGTGATTTGCATTTGGATTCATCTTGTGTATTACTTTTTTCCCCACTAAGCTTTATTATCCCAATGCCATGTAGACAACAGTTAATTTTTATTGGCCAACTCCGTCCTCTTCCTCAACTTCTCTTCATTCTCTTCTTGGACTAGATGACCTTTCAAGGTCCCTTCCAATCTCTGATAGTCTGTGATTCTGTGATTCCCATCCCAAACACCTTCACCATTCAAGCTGACACATTTTTGAGACCTTGAGTTTGCAGATAAGCTTCATGTAGGAACCTGATTGTACACTAGTAATGGGTAAGAATGAATTGCAGTAACAGTCAGAAGTGATTGATGGAGGAAAAATTCACCATTTAAACAAATCATGATGACATTTCATATACATATTCCTACAGAAGTCTGTCATAGATCCAGCTTTATAAAACTGGTCCACCAGCAGCACATCTGCTATGGGAATGCACAATAAATCTTAGCTGATGCCAAACAGGAAAAGGGGAAAAGAAAAGCTTTTTGGAATTCAAATGAACCCAGACCTGGGAGGGAATCTAAAGTAAGTGAAAATTTCATGACAAGATGCTGAAAATTTTACAGTCAGGAAAATGGGAGTACATGGAGTAGTGTAAAGTGGGAAATAAATGGGTAGGCAGTGCTGCAGAAAATATCCAGGGTTGCAGTGGGTCACAGGCTATGAAATACCACGTCCAAAAAAAAAAAAAAAAAAAAAAAAAAGAGGAAAACTTCATTCCAGGATATATTATCAGAAGTGTTGTCTGTAAGACAAGGGAGGTAATTATTCTGCTCTACTTATTACCAGTAAGAGCTTGATTCCTGCTTTGGGCACAGCATTTAAAGAAGCCTGGGAATAATAGAGAATATCCAGAGAACAAGAAAAAAGATTTTTCAGAAAGCTGAGATCTTCAAAGAAGGGCTGAAGGAGCTGGAACTGTTTAGATGATAAATTAGGAAGTTGAGGGAAAGGCAGAAAAGCCTTCCAGTTTATCAAAGCTTATTACAGTGATCAATTGCTCTTCGTGTCCGCTGAAGGAGGGCAAGAGGCAATCAGCTTAACTTGCAGCAAAGAGGATTTGGGTTACACACTAGGAAAAACATGCTGCTCTGAGGACAATTAAGATCTGGAACAGGCTGGCAGGGGTGGTAGCAGGATCCCTTCAGTACGAAGTTCTAAGAACAATTTGGGCTGATGTATCAGTGATGGGAGCTACCTATGTGTTATGTTGCAAGCCAGGTGGAAGAACAGGCTGCAAAGTATCCTTGACATTGGACTGCTCTGACCTCTCGAATTCCTGGGGGAAATATCCACAGAGAGGGCAAACATCCTATCACTACTTTGAAGTCAAATGTTTTTGCATTTGTGACTTTCAAGCTGATGATTTTATCAGTAAGACTTCTTTCTTGTCACGTGACACTGGGAATTCTTACTTGGTGAGATCTGTGACACACAGTATTTTCCAACTGGAGAACACTGTTAGATGTGACAAAAGGCAGCACTGGTCTTCCGACATGCAGCATGGCTAGTGGGTTTTGTTACACTGAGTTCAAAAGCTTTTGATTGTGTGGAGGAATAACGGGGCTTGTAGATGTTTAAGGATACTAAGTTTGCTGGATTTTTGTTACAAACACTTTATGGAGGTGTCTAACCATCCAGGCAAGTGCTCTGACTTCACTATAGTTAATTAAACAGATAAAAAATCAGCTTGTTTTGAGGCAACCTTACTTTTTGTCATTTTTCACTTCCCCATTTGTGAGTCTTTGGTTGTGTAAGTTCCAGAAGTGAGCAGAGGCAGAACTGAAAAACATGTATTATGGGTTTTCTTGTTCAGGGATTAACCATTTATTTAATAACTTGTATGGTAACTGTTGAGTCAGGGCCTGAACCACTAATAGAGCACCTGGGGAAAAGACCTGGCCAGCCCTGGAGCACAGGTGAAGGTAATTCAGCTGTGAGGCAGGAAGGGGTGCAGCCTGGCTCCACCTCTCTTAGACCCCATTTAAGGGCTGACTGCAACAGGGGAAGGATCTCTTTCTGGACATCCTTCCTTGGTGATGCTTTCCCCTGTAAATCTAGACTCTTCTGATGTGGGTGAGCAATCTTCTTCCTGTTCTTTACAGCCCCTTTTTATTGTATATCTGTATAACAAGCACCCAGCAAGCAAGGTGAGAGAACTGCACTTCCAGCTAATACATAGACTTACTATTGTGGGCAAACGTTGGGCAATGATACACAAGAAATAACAGCTGTCAAATTCCACCATGGCACCATAGAGATGTAAGAAAAGATTGTCCATGCAGAGTTAATCAGATGGCTACTTATTAAAATTTGTAAAAACAACTAATAAAAATGGAAGGACTATTCAGCAAAGCAGTCTGAACAGAAGGTCCATGGTAGGTCAGCACAGAACAACAATTTGGGTCAAACACAGATCAGCCCCAGTGCTACAACAGTAATTGCTGACAACTCAGGAGTTTTGGTGGGAAACTCAATTACTTCAGGCTTGTAAGAAGGATAGTTCATCCTCAGAGGTGCTCCCAAAGACCTCAGATAACTAATAGGTGCAATATAAGTGCTTTTTCTATGTTGCTTTAACATAAAAAATGTGATAGCATGAGGACCACCAGCAAGCATGAGATGCTTATAAAAGGTGTTGGGAGTATCATTGCCTTCTTCAGGGTCCAGATATGAAATGATTCTTTGTTATTTCTGAACTAGTTCATCTCCTCATTACACCAAGGAACAACCTCATTGTTCGAGTCTAAAAGGTTTGGCTTAGCATTTGATGCAGAAGTTGGGGCAGGCTGGGATGTGTGCTCTCTTATGCTTTACCATCATGGGAAAGCTGAATTTTATAAGGATGCAATAGCCCATGCCATGTGGAATCCACCTTAAGAGTCCCAGCAAGGGGAGGCAGGTGTGTTATGCTTCAGGAGCTGGAACTTATTAGAAAATCCAAAGACACACTACTGGCCTGCTGAGAGCAGAGGAGAGAGAAGGGGACAAAAAGTGTTCTGATAGCATTTGTAATCTTCCTTCAGTTGTACCTTCATGTGATGTTTGCCATCATTTAGATTTTAAGCCAAAGATTGGATGTTGCATTATGTTCCAAGTCAGGAGGCAGGAATATATACACAAATGGAGCATAACGTTTTTCCTTTGAGTCAGCACTACACTGCTGGCAGAAACCGCTTACATTTACACCATGCCTTTAACCTGTCTGTGATCTGTAGAAGAATACATCCCTAGAGTCTTTCCCAGTCCTTGAATTCCTGTACCTGTCACTTTAAATTTATTTCTCCTCTTGTCTGGAAGCTATTTTAGTGCAAATGCAAGCACATGTGCTCTGAGCAAGACTCCAAAGAGCAGCAGGGATGGCAGGTACACTCCTACATATGTGTATTATCTTCTTTCAGCAGACTAGAAACCACTGGCAAATATTTTCCCCTTAATGTGTTTTGTTAATTCATGGCCTGCTGCAGTTATCCTTTTCCCCACTGTTTTCCAAATCATCCCCTGGGGATGAAACTGCTGGTCACTGCAGCTTAACCAAGTTTGAGATGGCACTGAACTTCCTGTAGCCAGAACATCCTGGAGTAACATTGCCCCATTTCTTTTCATTTCTTCCTGAATGCGTTGTGATCTCCTGCCTTTCTATAGGATGCAGACCACTAAACATGCAACAACTTCTCCAGTACTTTATCAGTGTCAATTTGTCCTATACTATGAGTTTATGAGTCCTAGTAGAGCTAGTTAGAGTTAGTAATTTTTGTGCATTGCCATCATACCTTGCTCCCCAGAACAAGTACCTTGTAGCCTTCTCACTGGATTCCATAGTTATCCAAATGGGGAGGAAAAAAGGCATAAGAGGGAGGCTGGGAACCCCCACTTAAGAAAACAAACAAACAAAAAAGAAAGAGCACACACAAAAAAATCCCCTGCTTTTGCATACCACTTTACTGTGGATTTATTGATGACTAAGCATACATACCTGGCCTCAGAAACTGAGCTGCTCAGAGAAGATGAAGCATAGCAAACATGAGTCATCTTGATGGGATTTCTTGTATTGTTTAGAACTAGATTCTAATTTCTTCCCCTGCAAAGGGACAGAAGAGGAATGTCTGGCAAAACAAGCTTTTGGGAGCAGAGATCTCTAATAGATGAAGGGTGAGATTCCCCATCAAACTGGGGATGTTTGCAGTGCCGACTGTCATCTTTGAGCTAGCTGTCTGGGCTCTCTTTACGCAGAGACAGAAATAGGGCTTTCAGGGGTCACCTCATCTCACACAAAGATAGGACAACTGACTGGGATTTCAGAAGAGTTTATTTCACTCCACTGAATATGAAAGGAGACTCAGAAATTAGATCAAATGCAGATATCTGTGCTGCAGACTTCTCAGATTAGGTGAGATGTGTGCCAGTATATTCTCTAAATCCTTCCCATGTAATTCTCAGTTTTCTTTTGCAACTTGAAATACAAAAATACGAGGTGCAATATTAAATTACACTTGATTCTCTCGGTACTATGGTAAAACACCAAGATTCATTACTTGCAGGTGAGCACACCTGTGCTTATCAGGGAACTACAGACTGCTGTGATGGGATGTTTTAGAACACAGATAAACAAGGGCAGCTTTAACCTCTAAAACGAACCCCACGTGACTTTTCTGATGTCAGTGGTACACATTATTAGTACTTATTAATAATCACCACAGAAGAGGAGTTTTATCAATCATACCGTAAAATGTCTTTGAATATCCATAATTATGGAGAGGGTGCCATGTAGTTGAGGCCTTGAGAATCTTAGTCCTTGAGACAGACGTGTCTGGAGGGCTAATTTTGAGAACTCTTCAAGAGGGAAAATGGGAATCAAAGGCAGAAAATTCCTTGTTCCATGTCTACTTTCATAAGACTATCTCTAGACAGTCCTTAGCCATTGATTTCTGCACTGCAGAATGCTGTGGGGTGTAACTTTCCCAGGCTGCTACGTAGCTTAGTCATTTCTTTTTAAAATGTTCCCATATTTGTTTTTCTTTAAATTTCCCTGAAAAAAATACAGCTTTTTCCCTGTCACCCCCTTGGAGCATAAACAGCTCTTCAATAAGTGCCTTTTTTGTGATCAGTATCTCTCCACAAGTGAGCAGCCAACCTATTGCTTGACTTAGGCCTGAGGGCTTTGTTTCAATATGCACCCATATTTTCAAGGCCTTCACAACTTTCCTGTGTTTAAATTGTGCATGACAAAAGATGATGGATCAGGCTTAAGTTTACACAAGGTGTTCTTATAAAAAGCTGCCAGCAAGCCTTACAGGTAGGACTGCAATCTGGCAGGTAGCACAAAGCCTCTTCCTAGCAATGAGGAAGCTTCTTTTCCTAGGACACTGGGTACAAAAATGGCTGTACTTCTATTCAGCTATTTTTTTTTTTACCAATTATGCAATATAGTAATGCTTCTGTTTGAATTTAAGACAATTTAGTATTAATTATATTAATATAGTTATGTTAACTATACCTTACTTATTGAGCTACTGCCACAAGTGCAGTTGGCCGTGGAGTCATTTATGCCACTTTACAGGAGCTTCATCTGTTGCAGTACGCGCCCGTTCCGATTTCCCAGGAGACCGCAGCTTGGCCAATTACTGAGGTGACACCAATATGATGAGCAGCAAATGGCGTTTATTACACGTATACACTACCTTATATAGCCTAATTACTTCGTCTACGCCCCTAAGGGCACACACCACACATCAATCATTAGAGCAGGGAGGGAGCTTAACACATCAGACCCCGCGGGGGGGTCTCACAGTTTCGCAGTTGCTGACAACATTCATCTTCTCTAGAAACAGCAGTTTCCTCTGCCCTGTCCAAAGATGTAAGTACCTATTACACTAAAGGAGAAACCAGCTGTGTAACCCACAACTTACAGGACCTCATCTTTCATACTGCTCTACTTACTGTATTTTTCAGTGAGTTTGCTTCTTCATAACCACAGAAACTTATTCTGTGATAAAAGGAAGCATCATGTGGAAAAAAAACAATCAACTGAGAACAGCTAACTGGGAATATTGTAGGTTTCAGTAGCATAGCTGCACATCTATAATTTACAGTAAAATTGTTCATAACAGGTTGCAACAATGGGGATTATGCAGGCAAGCTAAATAGTTCATACATCTGAATGGATTTTCTTTTAGGACAAGCATTCAGAAACGGCTGAGATTTCTTACCTGGTGCTGGTTAGAGAAAAGAGCTCAAAACACAGTGCTGAGTCTCCAAACAACTGTCCAGCTGTGTTAGATCCCATACTACACAGGCACTTCTGAAAGCATTCATAGTGATACAAATCAACCACAGCAACACAAAATCCCATATGAAGAAAAATAAATAGGGCTTTGATTATCCAAAAGAGAATGGGCACCTCCAGATGATAATCCACCTCTTCAAAGGGCGTTCAGATGAACTGCTCAGAAATACTGTTCTTTTTTGTTGATTGTAGACACAGCCTGGCCAAGTGATACTGAATATGCAACTCTGAATAACTATTTTGCTTTTGGATGGCCACAATTGCAACCAAGAAATCCCAGCTTCCACAAAGTGAAACTTCTCTAAGTATTTTTAACTGTGATAACTACTGGCTTGTTTTAAGATATCTTGTCTCAGAGATGCTACCAGAGTCTCAAGCAACAATCTGTTTGAGATCTACACAGAAACAATTTTTTTTTCTATATCTTCTTTGAGGTAATTAAACAGTACCACAGGTAGTCTGATAGAATCATAGAACAGATTGGGTTGGAAGGGATCCTTATGATGCACTTGTTCCAACCCCACTGCTATAGGCAGGGACACCTCCCACTAGACCTGGTTGCTCACAGCCTCATCCAGCCTGGCCTTGAGTGTCTCCAGAGAGGGGGTATTCACAGCCTGCGTGCTTTTTGTTTAGTGGGTCTTCTCTACAATATTTCCACCAGACTTAAGAAGGATAGGCCAAGCTAAATTATTAGATTTTTTTCTTTGAACCTGAGGTTCTTTAAGCCTCAGTAACAGATCTTTCTTTTTTACGTGGCATTTTCTTCCATAGACAAAATATAGATTTCAGATGGAAAAATACTTCTCCCTTGTTGTTGTCTAGAGCTGCCACTTGCCCAAAGAACAAGAGCAAAGCTGGAGATAAATCTTCAGCTCATTCATTTCCTCACAGCATGAAAGCACAGCCTGTTTTGGACTGGAACTGCAAAGTGAGGCCTGCAAGTAGCTGGTGCTCCAGGGATTGATTCAGTTAGAACCTGAAATCATACCTTGCTCTGATGGTGCCAGTCTAGAATGGTGTCTGGAAAGTTTGATGTTATAGAACAATTCTTACATTCTTCCTTCTCTTTCTTCCCCCAGCCTCCAAGCAAACCTAAACAACCTAACAGCCCACAGCATACCTAACTACTTAAAAATAGTGATTTCAGAGTTTAAACACTTGCAAGCCTTGTTTCTTATAAGAATTGAAGAAATCAACGTGATGCATTTATTTACTGGAAAAAGGGAGGGGAAGAGAATGAAAATATTTAAGCATCTTACTAATATTTAATAGCACAGCAACCCCAATATTCTAAATCAAATTAGGAGTTTATCCTTGTTGTACAGTAAACGAGAATAGAGGCTTACATGCATACAGACTTACTCCATGGGTCTGCAGCTAACGGCTGTTATTACTGGGCAGGAGTCCTTTTAAAAGCACAAAAGCAAATAGAAAAGAAAAATAAAGCACTGTCCCAGACCAAACAAGCAAATTCTCTAACACAACATAGATCTCCCCAACTACTTTTTCCAGCTGTAAATGTGTGCTTGCATTGAGACTCGTTAAGCTGATCGTGTTGATAAGAGAAGTCTTTGATCAGGCAGTGAGATTAGATGGTGATGCTGCAGCACTGATTGCCTGTTAGGCTTTGTGCTGCCCATTATTGGGTAATGTCAATGAGGTGTTTAAATGGCTTTTATCTCCTACAATGCTAGTTTTAGATTCAAGCTACAAAGAGGTGAGAGGTGGAAAAGCAAAGCCAATTAACCCCCTTGGTATCCCGCTGCAAATCCAACGGAACTGCCGGGTACTCGGTGTGCCCTGAGGTCAGGGACATTTTGGCTTCAGAGGTAAAGCTTTGTCCCAGAGCCTGGGGATGGGGGTTCAGGGCTGAAAGTGAAAGCTGGGATAGAAGGGTCAGAATTGCAAATATCAGAACGTTCCCATTAGAGAAGAGAAAGCTTGGTCAGCAAATCTTTGCTGTTCTCGTGGATTTGGATGCATACCGATGTTTGAGCTGCAGAATCATAAGTTCCACTAGCAGAATCATAATTAAGTATTTTTGTGGAGCTGTTAGTTTCTCAAGACCCAAAACTTTTGTCTTCTTGTGGCCGAATTACTTTCATGTTTTTTAAAAGCATTTTCTTCAATTCCTCTATTCTTGAGGTTTGATGTGGAATAACCTTCTTTTCTGGTCTGAAATACACTAAGCTGTGCATTAGAAGAAGCTCAGCTGCCTTTTAAACGATAAAATCATTTGCAAAACAATGTATTATTTTTTAAGAAATGGCGTGAGTGAGAAGCTCATTACATAAAGCATTAAAGGCTCAAAATTTAAAGTTTCAAAATACAGAAACCGGGTTATTAAGAAACAAACTTGGTAACCTGGAACAAAGGGATCAGCATAACTGAACAATGTTTTTGCTTCCTGTGGCTTTCAATTTCCAGATCAGCTCTTCTGAACAACAAAATCATTAATTGTGAATAAAACATGGGGTTCATTGTTCAAGATGGGATCTCCCACACAATGTGCCACGAAGGTGTATATGAAGAGTGGTCAGGTGCTGGAACAGGCTGCTGTTTGGGAACTGTTGAATCACAGTCTGAACCACTGATTGAGTGCCTGGGGAAAAGACCTGGTCAGCCCTGAGAGCAGGCGAAGACAATTCAGCTGTGTAACAGGAAGGAATGGAGTGTAAGTACAACTCTCTTAGACCTCATTTAAGGGCTGGCTGCCACTGGGGAGGGGGCTCTGGGTGGAGATCCCTCCCTTGTGTAGTTTCTATTGAGAGTCTAGATCTTCAGAGAAGGGTGAGTACTTCATTATTATCTTTTTAAACACCTTCCTATTGCGCTGGTCCCTTTGTCACTGCACTTCTTGTATCACCATTCTACTGCATTGACCTTTATAATTGTTACAGCTGCCCGGGGAGGTGGTGGAGTCACTGACTCTGGAGATGTTTAAGGAATGTTTCAGTGCTGTGTTGAGGGACGTGGCTTAGTGGGAACTACTGGTGATAGGTGGATGGTTGGACTTGCATGGTCTTGTAGGTCTTTTCCAACCTTGGTGATCTATGATTCAGTGGTTCAGGGAGTCTACCAAGTATTTTCCAAAATTCCTGTACTTCTTAAGCAAACAACTACTGAGAATTTCCACCTGTGTACCGTTTCTCTGACAGCAGCATGCCTTTAGAGCTGCTCTTGCACTTATTTCTATGTAGGACTTGGTGTGGGCTCTACCACAGCAGAAACACTTTGGTATTAACGTTGCTTCTGTGGAGGAGAAATGCCTATTAATGTCTCAAGTTCATGCACATGTCTTTTCTGAGCTGCTTTCACAACAAGCCATGATGACTAACAGAAACCAAGGCACTGATAGGCCACAGAGACCTGACTGGGTGTATTTGAGGAAGATGCCCTTCTTTATGACTGTGGCAGATGTTCAGTATTCACTGAGAATAGTAACGTAAAAAATGCATTATTTTCCAAACATATCACCAAAGGCAAACAGTGTGCAGCTTCTTTCATATGTTACGTTGTTCTCTTAAACACTGGATGCTGATGGAAGACCTTATGCCATTTATCTGTTGTGTGATCAACATTCCTATTTTATTTCTGTTATTCCCCTTGGTTTTGTGGTACAGAAGATACTCTTGACAGCTTGTCTGTATGTAGAAGGGGCTGTACTAAGCCTCCTGTCCAAGCCACTTTTTGAAAAACTGAAAATGATGAAATGTAATATTCAGAGTTCAAAAATATTTTTAAGTCTTTAATTTCTATATACGTTTACAGAGAAGTTTGGTATTTAATCTGCAACTCATTCGTTTTCCTGTGTCAGATGCTTCAGTTCTTCTCTAATCATTTTCTACAAGGCTATCTTCTGTGAATGGGACAATCAGAGCTCTTGAGGAAAAAAGAAAAAAAAGCAGAAAAAGAAAAAAGTATGTCATGTATGTAATTCAATATTACAGCAAACAGTTCAGAAGTGCTGTCCTGATTATGCATGTAGTTGAAAAGGAAGCCAATGCAAATTTATTAGCCTTCTCCACAAGAGACTTGAAATACTTCAATGAGAGATTTAGGATTCAGTTCACAACAGCGCATCCATTGCCCTAACTATGAGATCGGTGCTATTTCCCTATAGCCACCAAACAGCACAAGGCAGAGGCATTATATTGGCTGTCACACTTCCTTGTAGCCTGACTGTTTCATTAGAATCAGAGCTTCAGAACACCTCACTGTCAGTATAAAGGCAATCGTTTATGAGATGAGAAATGAGCTCTGAGAGTCTGACAGAGCCTCATTCTGCAGAGCCTTGAAGGATGATGAGAAATTACTAATAAATGTCTGTCAAAAATGATTCTAAGAAATGGGAACATTTCTAGATGGGATTTTAACATGTTTGGATTTTGGATTTTCACTAACTGCTGCTATTTTATTGAACTGTTTGCCTAGAAGCTTTACCTGGTTGTTCTGCTATATTAATTACAAAATAAATTCCCTCTGTGATAAGATTATAGTCAAACATATAAAGAGCAACAGCTGGGAATGAGTTAACATTATGTATATCTGCTTGTTAATCGAACTGGAGTTGTTGGCAGGTAAGACAGACATTTTTATTGGAGAGCAATACAAGAATGGGCTCAGAGCCCTTCCAAGACTATTTTCAAACCTCCCAGAACCCTGGAGAGAGACCAGAGAAAGAGGCCGAATGGCATGAGCCAAGTTCAGGGGTAGGGGGCTGGAAATTTGTGCCATGCAACATTAGGGAAGACTGGTATTGCGTGTAAATAGGAAAGAATACAGCTGTGGTTTTATGGAAATTAGATCTTGTCAAATGAGCAGAGTAGATTTTTTTTTTTAATGGATCATCAACTTCATTAAAAAGAAAATGTGCTGAAAATTGTTAATTTGTGTGCCTTAGTCTTACACAACACCGATCATAACTAATAAAGCCATAAACTATTAAATCCTTTACAAAATGCAGCAAGGAAATATAAGCACAAGAACCTTAAATCCCCAAACGATCTTTCTCTATGAGACTTTATGTGGTTTCTTCTTCCCCAAGTGCTGTCAAAATGTAAACACTGAAGAAAACATTACATTATTTAAGGAAAAACATACAGGTGGTACATACTATTGGGATGGAAAATAAGGCATAGAGGTCAATTATACAAACTAACCCAAGCTGTTTTTGTAAGGTGTGGAGAACAACCAAGGCACATTTATTTTGATACTTCCAAAACCTGATCTTGCATGACTTTTTTCCCTCTGACTACAGGTATCATGTGTGTAACTGCCATGTACAAAAAAGCTTTGGGCTTGTAAATGAGCCAGTTTCATTGGGTGCTTGTGCTTCAAATGTCATCTAGGTTTGTCTTTGGGTGTCTAAGTTCTGACAATGCATACCAGGAAAGAATGGGGACAGCTGGTTGATAGAGATGAGGTAAGCTTGTTTTCTCACTCTATACTGTTCCTTGCTCCTCACACCTATAAAAATGGCTGAAAACTTTTTCCCAGAATAAGGTACACTTTTCAAAACAGTTTTCACTACTAGATCTGGAAGCCTGCATAGGAGCAGTGAGAGTTTGGAAGGGATGGGGAGGGGAGCAGAAAGCTCCCAGGGCAGGCTCCAGCACTTGCCCTGTGGGTAAGTGAGCATCAGGGCATCTGGGCTGCTCCCCACCATAAACCCACCATTGATTGGCAGGCAGCACATATGGATTTTTGCAGCCAGTCAAATGTCTTTACTCAGAGCTGGTACCAGCAACCCAAAGCCCATTGGTATCTATAGTCAACAATTCAGAGATGTATGGTGGCATGCACATATGGGTGCATGGGCAGAAGCCTCTCTGTGCAGGGGATGTTAGCATGTATCTCCCTGTTGGAGTGGGACAAGAGTTAGTACAACGCTTCTCCAGAGTCTAAGGGCTGTGCAGCAGACCTGTCAGTGTGCACAGCACAGAGTACAACTGGGCTGCACATGCTTGAACTTTCTTTTTATCTGTAACCTATTTATTATTTTATACAGCTGTATAATTCTGGCAGACACTGTAGCACCGAATGTTTCACCATGAGCTCTATTGCTGTAGGGGTTTCACTTCATAAGTTAATCAATGCAAAACTAACTGCACCATCAATATTGATTAGATCATGAAGGCTTTGGCAACTGCAATAACCTGTTACTTCCAGGCTGTTTTGCATTAGCTGTGTGCACATTAAGGAATGCCAGCACCTATGTAGTTTGGCTTTGCAGATTCACAGGAGGAGCCCAGCAGTCACATAAGGAATTAAGTAAAGATCCTTGATGGGACTTTCAATTATTATTATTTCTTTTCTTGACTACAGAAAACTGTAGCAATGTAGCTCACAGGCCAGCAGTTCTGCCATCAGCCTGTGTATTGGACAGCTTTGCAGATGGCATAGGCTGTCCATTTGTGAAAGGTTGCTTGACCCAGGGGGCCATTAGCAAGATCTATAGGCAGAGCAGCCTCTCTGTGACAGCAAGTGCATTTAGTGCCCTGGGTTGACCTGTCCCTGCTATCTTCTAATGTGGAAGATTTCACCTGAGCAATTCCTCTGCATCTCCTTGCTGATAAATGTCTGATACTTCCCACTCTCTGCTTGTGCTGCTGGCCAGAATCTGACTCTACATGACCATCCAAAGCCTCCCCTTGTATGTGTGAAAAGAGTCTGAGGATAAAACCTTTGTGCCTCTTTTGTCACTAAGAGAGGGGGATGCTGCTCCTCCCAGTGCTCAGTACAGCCACCCTTCAGAGGAAGACGCAGCTTATCTTCAGGATTATGTTTATATTGCATCTGCTTGATGTCATTTTGCAAAGATCAAGGTAGATTTTGTGATGCTTGGAGACAGATTTAATTCAGTCATATCAGTAACTTCCTGTTCTTTAAACTCTGACAAAACTTCTACAGGGGAGAGAGTGATACATATCCTCTTAACATAGGTTTCTGATACAACAGGATCTTAATTGGGGCACGGTGTCACATCTATGTAAGCTTTCAGTCTGGTTCTCCCCCCACCAACACACACATTTTTTTTTACACTGAAGCTGCACTGAGTGGAATTTGAGTCCCAGAAAAGAAGTATTTACCACAAAACTAATGCAGGTCTAGGGTGGCTGAGGCCAATGTGTTGTAATAACTGGTATTTCTTGTCAGGCTTTCAGTAATTAATGAGCAAGAACATCTTTGGTGCCAAATTTTGCCCAAAACATCTGAAGCTTCCATCAATACCAGCAGAAAATGGAAGAAGGCTGCTAGGGCTGGCTGTACTGTTACCTATCCCAGTGCTTCACTGCACTACCATTGATGAGCTCACAGGACGGCCCTTGAAGGTCTCACATCTCCTACCAAGTAGGTGATTCAGATGGCAGTCCTGCTGGAACAGCACACTGGTAGCAGGGGCTTTTACCCTTCATATAACAAGAAGCCCAATAGGTGATCCAAAGATTTATGTGTCTTAATGCAATGGTATCGTGGTAGGGTAATATTTCCCAGCGTCGGGATGTCTTTTCACCATATCCCATTCACCCCCACCCTCCCTCCTCCATGCAGCTCATGTTGTCAGACAAATGACTTGAATGGTGGGAGTGACAGCAGGTTTATGGCTGCTGTCCCTGGTATGAAGACCAGTTTACTGCTTCCAGCTCTTTATCAGGATCTTGCTTTTGAAATATGCTTTTCAAGTCTACCATGTTTGGTTTATAATATGCCCTTGACTTCAGTTCTAAAACGTGGATGAAAGACTCGTTGTCTTTCTTCATGCAGTAGTCATAATTGTTGGCACTACTAACAGGCAAACATTTTTTACAGTTGAGAAGCTGTACGAGTTATGAGAGACTTACTTTGCTAAATCTCTGTTGTCTTTTGATGTTAAAACCTCAGTGTCAGAGTGATTGCATTAAATGCTGCTGGGATATGAAAGGAAACCCAAGGTGCAGGGTAAAGTCGCCTCCTTCCAGTGTGGCAGAAGCAATGATGTGCATGCAGAAGGACTCCTCTCATTATTTCTGTAAGCCACGCAAAAGCACGTGAACGAGACAGAAGTAAGTATGTAATGTCACCCTAATACATCACTGTGAAAAATCAGATTCAATCAGAGATTTCCTAAGTAGCATTACTGCTGAGAGTCAGTGTGGCAATATCCTGAATAGCAACATAAGCAGGACTTGGATTTTTATATGTGTTATATACGTGTGTGTACATATGTGTGTGCATATGCATATATATATATATATATCTGCAAGTGCAGGAGAGTGTTGTGGACTCACTAGAGAGGAATGGAGGTGATAGAGAAAAATCTCTAGAGAACACAGCAACCTCATACTAAAAGCTAATGTAAGAAACAACTCATATGTCAGTGATATTGATTTTCTAATATGTGCTTAAGCAACACACAGTCGGTATCGCAGCATGTTTTTTTGTTGTTGTTGTTACAGCAGTTCTTTACATTCTTAACATGTTCAGTTGTGTGAGCATTTAGTCAGCCACTCAAGTTTGCTCAAGCACCACAAGGAGCCTAATACATACCTTATCATGCCCTTCGTACTCACAACTTGTGGCTGCATTGCGTGTTCTTTCCAATTGCTTTGTGTAGATTAACTTTTATGTGATGATATCAAAATGCTGTTCATTCATTTCTCCTTCAGAGACATTTGGAGGAGGAAACCGAAGGACTTCAGTGTAGCCGAAATTTAAGTCCTAACTCTGTAAACTTACAAGAGCTTTAAGAGTGTGGGACTCATGGCACCATCTTATAAAGGATATCTGTGTTAAGGAACAAATAGTAATTCTCAAATTACTAAGCAGCAGCAAATGTGAGGAACCCATTCCTTCTTTGGGACTCTAATGAGGTTAATAATTGAACATCTTCATGAATGCCTGTAGCTTATGGGATCCATAAACTACAGGTAGGGGAGAATGGGACAAAGGAAGAAAGACTGCACAAAGGTGTTAAGCTTAGTGAGAACCTGCACTAAGATAACAGGGCCAACGGTGTAAAAGAAAGGCAGTGATTGACTTTGCATTTTAAGAATGCAATTACAATTTGAGAACAGGTGATTTTTAGACAAACAGAAAGCTCTAAATGAAGTTTGGTGGAAAGAAACCGGAAGAATCCAGCTTCATTGTACCCAAATATGTTGCACATTGATTAGGGAGATAATAAGATGAGGTTTCCTGGAGGAAATGGTATTTATTGGAGCCTCGAGGTCTCCAAGACCCAGAATAGGTGTATCTAAGTTTTGACTATCCAACATGAATTGTATCAATTGTGGTCACTGCGTCATGTACTAATAAGCACTGGTCTATAAAGGTATCTTACTCACATTTCTCTTGGGGAGAAAGTCAATTAACAACACAATGACTTTTTCCAAAAATGGTAGCAGTCCTTGAAGCAAATCAAGTGAATGGAGGGGAAGGAGAAATTAAAGATGACCCTAAAGGATGTCAAAGCTGACTGCAATTAACTCCAGAGTGGATTTTTAGGTATGAATTTTGGGAAATGTATTTTGAGTTCTATGTTCTTCCCCTTAGTAAGATCACTGGAAAATTTTAATTGGAACTGCAGCCTCGGATGTTCATGACCCAAATCCTGAGTAGAAAGAAATGGCACAAGATTGTATTTCAGAAGGCCAGTGTAAAATATCTTCTCAACAATGAGATGTAATTAAGAAGCAACATAACTCAGCTTTAATTATTTTAAAAGCCCCGTGGTTTTGTCCACCAATCTAGTATTCATACAAACAAATTTCTCAGTGACAATAAGCTCACAGGCAATACATGAATTCTAAGAGAAGTAAATTGATCAAGTGGTAAAAAAAAATATATTCCCGAATTGCAAGTTCTTTGCTAATGAGTTTTGGTGTCCTGACTTTATTGTCAGTAGGAGGATAAAGCAGATTTTAATTTCTTGATTCTTGTTGGTCTTGGCCACGTCTGATCCTCTCTTGTGTGACATTCAAACAGTAACCCCTAACTCCCAGCTGAATGCATTACCCCAATTGTGACCTGCAAGCCATAGTTTGTCCAGATGCCAAAGAAAAGAATAATTCCCTCCCCAAACCATAAGCTTGTTCCTCTAGGCTAGACTTTGAAATTGAATCAAGTGGCATTGCTTTTATTGCCAGTAAAACAAGACTGGTAGCAAAGGAAAACTGAATAGACCACATGAGGCTCTCGGCAGTTTGCACTTTGAGAGATTCATTCTTTTATTAGAGCTTTATCTTCTGTGATGATTTAAGACTTGCATCAGGTTTCTCAAATGAATACTAATTGACCTGCTCTGAACTGTCAGCAGTTTGGAAACGTTAACCATCCAGGACACGTCTCAAGAAATCCAGTTGTTCTCTTTGATCCTAGATTAGAGCGACTGGCAGCAATGTGAGAGCTCTGTAGTTTCTTACACAGTTCCAATTAGTACAGCACTTGAGCTTTATTCTGTGAAGGTACAGTAATGTAGAAAACTCCATGGAATTCCCTCATCAGCTCTATTCTTTTTAAAAATACATGTATTGGTTTTATACCAGCATCTCCAATCACATTTAGCACTCCAATTATAGGTTTAGTAATTCACAGGGCTTTAGCTTCAATGAATCTCAGAATGCATGCATGGCTTGATTTAAGAAAGATATTTTACTTGTGTTTCATACACAAAAAAAAAAAAGAACAACTGATAATCAACAGTGGCTTAAAAAATTAACACTACTCCACTTTTTCACAAGTGTACAAAAAAAGAAATCATGAATTTACATTCAACGGTAAAGCTTAAAGTCCACTCTAATAATAGTTGCATTGACATTCACATACACAAGCACAGAATAAATATTTCAGGATTCTTATAAGAGCATACAGCATACATACAGTACTTGAATTTTACATAATAAGTGTTAATAGGGTCAGAAATTCATAATCTCATAGAAAAAGTAAAATTAAAGTCAGAAAAGGGGTGTGTAGAAGGTAACACCAAGGTACTGCACAGAACTAGCAGGTTAGTAAATCCATTTGCGTGAGGAGTTCGCTTCTGCTTCTTCATATTAGGACAGTTTGTTTGCAAAGGTGTATTGAAAGTGCAGATTAATGCAAAAAAATTAAATTCTTGTATTCATTAATAACATGCAAGAGGCAGCCCCCAAGTGACCCGACAGAATAAAGCTGTTATTGGCAAGTGGCCGATATAACACAGATGTCTCAGGCAATTTTTCTAAAGCACTTTAGTAGCAGCAATTTTAATTTATAATGGCTCTAGATTGACTTCTGTTTGGGTTAAAGGGCATCATATTTCTATAACATTTACAGCTATATTTCTTTATAAATAAATATCTCAGATAACAAACAGCATAGTTAACATTTCTTTTTTCTCTCTTTTTGCATAAGTGTCGTGGAAAAACTCTGACCTTTTCAGAGACAAAATGTGCAAAATAATCAAAGAGTGGCAACAGGGACACAGAGCATCACAGTCAGTCACATACCGGGATGTCAGCCCAGCCCTCCCTACAGCATTAGGGCCTTGCTGGGGTAATGCAGGGCTCCCAGGGACAAGTTCCCAATGGCTTGCTTGGTAAAAAGATAACATTTATGGTATCTTAAAGAGCTGTAAATGTGAGGTTTTCTTTGTAGGAGTGTGTACAATACGTCATGTGTAAGACTCAGTATTCCCACACAGTGACTTCTCAAAGTTTGAAAAGTCTGGTCACCTTTCAGACATTTCCTCCCCAGCCTGAACATCTCTGAACAAGTATGTTTGTTGGGTATTTCCTCTGTTCTGTATTTACCAGCTCTTCTTGCATCTTACAACCTGGTTTCTTATCACCTAGCTGACATCTGCACACAAAGATTTCCAATCAGATACAGGGTGCACAATATTAAAACTTTTAAACCTGCCCTGTAAGTGTCATCAAGACAGGAGCACAGGAACCACAGTGCAGAGAGTCCAACCTCTCACTGGCTGTACTGTGAAGATTCTCCTTTTCGGCGTAGGAGAAAGGAAACTTGTGTCTGCTTTTTAGATTCTGAAAACAAGCCAGAGTGGAGAAAAAGAGTTAACACCAGACTTAATAAAGCTTTTCAAGACAAAACCTGTTAAGCAATTTAGACAGACACCATGAATTTCCTGTGGATTTTCTGAAGTCTGTACGTACAGGAAATTTGTTAACAGGAGGAAGAAATTGGGAGTTGCTACATAGGAGAAATCTGCCATTATTACAAAAACTGGCTAAGGGGGTTCTTTCATTATAAACCCCTCACTGGTCACTGTTCTCAGTGGTGCTGTTGCCCTTTTCTTTTTTCTCCTGAGTCTTGTTTCCCTTCTTCTTTTTCTTCTTTTTCTTGGTCTCTTCCTTCTTGCCAAAGGTTATGAAGTCACTTTTGTCAATTTGGCTGTTTGGTGGCTCCTGCCGGATGGAGATGATTGCAGGAGATCCTGGGATAATGAATTTGTCTGGCAACTCACCAGGACCACCTTGTTTCGAATTGCCGGGTCCAAATTTAAAGGTCCAGCTGTTGCTGTTCACACCAGCTCCCACTGGGGGGGACACCTCTCCTGCCTCAGGTTCTGAAAAAGTCAAAAAACAGCAAAAAGAGCTCAAAATGTCATGATATACAAGGATTCAGTGAGTATTTAGCCTCATAAATGAAGTTTGTGGCTTTAGCCTATGCCTGTGCTGAGTCTTGGTGGTCTAGCTGCTTATCTGGGTGTTACTGACTAGTCCACGTCCCAGCTGTTCAGTGCTAGATTGACCCCCATACCACTTGGCTCCATGTGCTTTGGATTCCCTGTTGTGCCAGAGCATTGTTCTCTGTATTCTTTATTTCTGAATTTGAAGTGTTCAGAATAAGAGATTGTTGTGAAACAGCCCACTGGTGTTTCGTATAGCGTGGTACCCAAGCATCAGTGCTGCACAGCACAGGGGTTTGTTTGAAGGTGATAAATCTTTTGGGATAGTGTTAGAGGAGCGTCCAGGGCAGGGGGAGTCAAACTTATGCACATCATCCATGCTGAGTACCACAGAAAACCATCCCATCAGTTGTGTTAAGAATTCTCAATAGAGGGATTGAGTTGGTATGTATGTATTGCAGTATGATCAGCAGACAGGGCCCTGGAGCAAAATACATGGGTGTAGTGATTGCCTGGACAGGTGTGACACAGGACTCCTACAATCAGGATGTAGAACCTGACCTCAGAAATATTCACTGAGTTACTCAAGCTGAGGTTCTACCCATCTGCTCTTCTGCCAGGAAATGTGGTGACTCTTGAGAGATGGAAAGCTCTTCTAACCTATTCATTTATACGAGAAGGGGGAAATCAGAAAGGGCTAGTGCCAAATTCGTGGTGAGCTGTCAAAAAATGGTCTGGAAGGAAATAATACTGCAGTGAGTCCTCAAATTGAGAAACTCCTCACTACTAAGTTCCTTTTTTCCTATTGCAATGTCACAACATAAAGGCTGGGAAAATCAGCCTGGTGACCATCTCTCGTTTTCTTGAATCAACATTGCTATATGGTAGATTGCAACACTTTATACAGGCAAATGTAAGTTCTGTCCCCAGATTTAGCCTCACACTATGTAAGTTCTTCATTTTCCTTCCATGATTTTGCCATGAATGAGCCAGTAAGATGGGAAGTTCATGCACGTTGCCTCAGCAAAGACAATTTTCCAGTGTAATGAGATATTCTCACATGATGGAAAATCTTAAAACCTTGCTGTTTGTGTCTTCTCACACTCTGAAGAGTATTTGTAGTTTATACAGTTCCCAAATTGGGTAGGTAAAACATGTTCACTTTAGTGTATCCCTTTAAGTACTTGAGGGATTCTGGTCAGGTGAAAACTCAGTGCTTATGCATTGATCCTAAAGCCATCAGACCTGATGAAAAAATGTTCTTATCTATACCCTAAAAGCACGATATTAACCTGCCATGCTTGTAACACTCATAGCCACACACAAATTCTTGCAATAACACACAAACACTGCTAATCTTGTGGCTCTCATGAAGTCTCTCCACTGCATCCTGCACTGGGTTTGCCCAGCTAAACAGGCCAAGATCTCCAGTGGGGAAGAAGGGATGGTAATGGTGTTCACAAAGTTTTCTAATGTTGTGAGGTAGAACATGTGTTGTGGTGCATACAGAGGGCTTTCCTGATTCAAAAACTAAGGGACACATTTTGCTGCCTGACAGCTTCTTTCCTGCCTGGCAGCAAAACAAACACTTTTGGCAAGATTATTTCTCTTCACCTTTTTCATACTCACACAGTGTGTCCACGTTACAGAGCCAGAGAAATCTGTACACATCAGCATTGCCTCTGACTTTACCTGTGTAACAGTTTTACCACAGGGAATCTTTTAAAAAGAGTTTATACGGCTGCTTTTACAACATGATGTTGGATCAAGATTTAGAAGAGCTTCTTCATTTTGCCCTCAGACTGCCTCTGATGATGAAGCAGCTTTAACTTTGAGTTTATGTTCTTTCCAGGAACTGCCGAAGTACTTTTAGTGACCTTAATTTAATCTCTTGAGTCTCAAATATATTTATTTATTTTTTTAAAGATATTATTAATGCAGAAGTTCTTCTATTCCGTTTTGGTGAGCTGAAGCTGTTCTGTATGTTTCCTATGACCTTAACTCTCAGCTTCAGATTTATTTTTAATGCTTGTTGTTGGTAATGGAAATGTCCTAAGAAGCCCTTTCATACTAAATACATTAATACGAACCAGCTTTCATTTCTGCTTAATGGAATATTTTGGTCAGGTACATTTCATATTGCTTTTGTTTCTTTGAGGCAATAAATTACAAATGTGAACATTGAAAATGTGAAATGTGTTCTGGCCTATTTCCCAATTATTTATCATTCATCTCTTTTCAGCAATATAGAATGTGAACTTCCACAGAGTACACAATAAATTAAGCCCTGTTTGACAAATAAAGTCCTCCTTCCCAACAAGGCTGTGCAGCCTTCAATCCAAACAATTCTGGCCTAGGCTCAATGCTATTTTCCTGTTCTTGGCAGAAACAAAACAAAATAAAACAAAACAACCCACAAACAGCTGAAGGTGACCTCCAACCACTTCTGAACCATTCTTGCTCTGGCTGGGGATGGCCCTGCAGCAGTGAACAGCCTAAAAATGGGTTTGAGACATGTAAGGTTACAACACCACTCAATGGATCTCACTGCCATTACTGCACAGCCAAAACACATCTTATTTTTAACATGTGACCATTCACTTTTTTTAACATTTGGCCGTGGCATTTCAATGTGGCCATATTAGGCTGAAGATAGGGAACAAGGCAATGACTCTGTATTACCCATTTTTGTAATAAAGAAAACTTGCAAGAGCCTGTAAGAACAGAGGGTACCCTTGCAGTGCAGTACCTTTTTTTCCTTGAATGAAAGCTCTTTCCAGGCTTGTTAGTCTGGAAAGCTGCACGTACACGCCTGCATTACTGAAATCTGATTGAGAACAGGATACTGACCCTTTAATCTGGTTCTGCCCAGACAAATCCACTCACCAGATGAAGTCAGTAAAACATATCACAAATCCAACTGACATCATGCAGCCAAACACAACGAGCCCACCATTTCAACCTTGCAATCTCTATTCACCTAAAGACTATGGTGCTTGCCTGCATTTCTATGTGATTTTCTCCCCCCCTCCCCCCAGACCTTCAATGTTTGTTGCCATACAAACTAAGCATATTAATTATATTCCTTAATTCTCGCTAAGCCAAAGGAAACCAATTATCCCTGCAGCTGTGTGGAGAGCTTACATGCAAAAAGACTGAGATGGGCAGAACGTAATGAGTTAATAGCCTTCGTTTCCTAGGAGAGGGGCTTCTACAGCCTCCTCAGGAAATTTCACTTTTGCTTGATTTACCAGGTAATGTGTTTGCATTTGGACTGGCAGGCTGGAAGGTCACAGTTCAGCCATCCTAGGAGCATTGCATGTTTAGCCATTTCAGATCGAGGGTAAATGTCACGTACCATTGAGTTTTCAAAGCTCCCTCAAACATCTCTTCTGTTTCTTATCAGCAGGAATTTAACAACAAACATTTTCCACTTATGTGCTATTTTACATTTAATGGGATTAGCTGCGCTTCTCTTTCATGCTTGCTGGGTCTTGTTAAATGCCTTCAAGTTGTTTGGTAAACTTAGAGGAATATCTAAATAAAGCAAATCCCTCAGCTACATTTATACCACTTCAACTGAAACATCAAACTTCTCTTCCAAGAGCTACATAGGTGGCTGGCCGGTTTTCTTTCGGCACAGCGCATACATAGGAGTGCACACCCTGCCCATTTCCTGGTATAACTTTGGAGACTGTTCCCTCTCCTCTTTGACTTATTCTCCAGGAATATGGCAGCCTTCATACAGAAAGATCAAATCATTTTTAAAATGTGTGCACGCAGCAGAACTCGGAATCTAGGTTGCACCTGCAGCTCTTGATGCTCTCTCGCCCGTGTGTCTGCATGCTAAAAGGGAAAATGAACTTTTCACCCCTTCCATTTCTTCGTGGTCTCAAAATACAACTGTCTCAGTGGACTTTAAATGGAACACACAACCACTGAGGCTTTGCAGTCGAGTAGTTCGTGTATTTAGTTGGGAAGAAAGGACTTTTACGTTGCCTTTCTGAATACCTATTTTTCAGGCCAGTAACTTTTACCTGAAATGCACTGGGCAGATTTGGGTGCAAAAGAAAACCTAGATCCTATAATCACACGGCTGAAAGTTTGAACCATTTGCTATGGTGTTTAGCTACCTTTTTCTCTTCCAGAGGCACTACACATCACATGCTGTAGCCCTCCACCTCTTACAGGGCTTTACAACCATACTAATCACAGTCAATAAGCACTTGTTCATTAAAACCTAATAGCTCTGAAAGCACTAGACAGAGCATCATGCTGATGATAGAGATTCCATAGTCCCAAAATGTTGGCCCATCTTGTACGGGGCACAAGATTTGCAAAGGGCAGGACCTAAACTCTAAGCCTCTATTTTTTCATTATTATTTGCCCTTTTTCCCCCTCCTTTTATTTTTCTCTTAGATGTGATCACTAAGTGAGGTTTCTCCTTCCTAACCAAAATAGCCACCAAAATAGCAGGTACCTAATCTATTTTTCACCAAGGAGACAAGCATCCTAGGAAGGCAATTCAACCCAACTTTAACAAGTATTTTAGATGAAGTGGATTTTCCTCACCCCTCTCTTCTCTCTACTAGAGCTGTCTTACCTTTGCTTCCTTAACTATAGATAAACCCTGGTGAGCCAGTACAAACTAGAAAGCTGGCTTCTGGATGGCCAACAAGAAATGAGATGAATTCCATGCTCAGAAGCCAAGCTAAGCAGCCATATGGCTCAGAGGATGTTGTACTAATGGCCGTGCCAAAGTACTTAAAAAAAAAAAAAAAAAAAAAAAAAAAAAAAAGTTGAAATCAAATCTGTTTAACAAGGACAGCCACAAAAATCCTGAGCAACTATTTGCAAAATGAAACCTGTTTCTGAGCCCTAATCCCTCCATGGGATTTTCACTTCTGCAGGCATTGGTATCTTCTGTAGAGAAATGCCTGAGAAATTGCAGCCATGTTGTGATGGTGGCCCCATTTCCACCCTTGAAAGAGCCTCTTAGTTATGACAGCAATAACACAGGTATAATTCAGGTGATCCTGTGATGCAAAATTCCAAAGTACGGATCTGTCACTGAAATGTTATGGTGCTGTCCTTCCAAATGCAGTTTTTGCAAATTCACTCAATTGAAGGGTTGCTGTTCATCAGCTTGTAAAACCAGCTGAGCTGAAACGTAAGTGGAACAAAGTCAAAATACTGAAAGATGGGTACAGTCAGCCTGAAATGAAGACATACTCTAACTGTAGGGGCAGGTGCCTGCTTACAGGACATGGAATCTCTCAGTCCTCCCATTAGTAACCCATCAAGCCTGGATAGAGACTGCAATTTTTATCTCACTGATATTTTTCTCTCCTTTTTGGTGCATGTGTTTTCTTTCTGTCCCTGCATAGCCCCACAGCTCCAATCTGCTGTTTACTAGGAACAGGTGGTGCTCACTTCCCATATCGCGAGCTGCCTGTATATCCTGAGCATCATGTAGATCAGCACTACCTCCTCTGCCTCTGCTGCTTTCTTTAAGAACCTTTGTCAGAAGGAGAATCCATGCTAGAACAGATGTGCTCTGCTTGGGGGGAAGAGAGGAAAGCATTTCTATGCAGCTCTGCCTCTCTGCAGAGACATTTCTGACTGTGTGACATCCTCAGCCAAGACAGCAGCTTGCTTTCTGTTCACTGCTTTGTCCCTGCCTTTAAAATTTTGGTGGTTCACAGACCCAGGATATGCTTTAGATAAAAGCTTTCAGTCAAATCATCAATCGTTCTTAAATTAAAAATAAATCTTCTCGAATTTTTCTTTTCCTAACCACCAGAACACACCAACTAAAGCCACTGTGAGTCAAGGAATCGCCCATCATTAATCACAGACCCTTCTGTCTCCGGGTCAAAGTGGCAACCAACATTAATTAAATGAATTTATTTAAAATGGAGATCAGGCAATAAGCAGGAAGCAAATTGCAGAGAAAGCTAGTCATTAACCTGATTTCTCCCTCCCCTGCCTCCTCTGCGGAGGCTGTACCGACTGCAGCTTCTGCCTCTGGCAGGCTTAATGAATATTCACTGCTCTAAAGAGCCTGACATCCCGCACTGATTCTGGAACAGCACACCAAATGCAAACACTGTGCACTGAAAAAACCCTCCCCGTGTCATTTGCAGGATCTCTGCAGACATTCTGTCTTCACTGATCATCCCTAAGCCTTTTTGGGATTAAAATGCCCATTTAATCTTTTTTTTTTTTTTTTTTTTTTTTTTAGGGGAAAAATAACAAAAACAACAAAAAATGCCATCAACACAGAGCAAGCAAGAATTCATGATAAAGTGATATATAGCGAGCTGAAAAGTAGAGATATGATTCATCCAGAACAAAGGTGAACCATTTTAACTACAATTTTGACAGAAAGTCCCAGCCATCCCCCTAAGGACTGTGCCAGTTTGGAATCTTAAAGGAAAAGCAAATAACTCTCGAGCTCTGCCCCTCCATCCGTGTGACCTGTCCTGCACTAATGACTCACACAGGAGGAATGAACAAAAGGAGATATTTTCCCCAGGGAGAGGCCTGTAGATTTAATCCATTGCTGGGATTTCAAGGCAGTAACGTGAAGCGGGGTAATTATAGCACATATGCTGTGGGAGATCTGTAACCCCCTGCTGCTCTGACATCCAGCTGCACGGGGTGGGCACAAGGTCACTCCCAGCTCCATCTCAGGTTACCATCCATGCTGACCATTTAAATAAAGGTTACACATCTCATTATAAGACAGCAACCTTACATCACTGTACATTACAGCAATTGTCCCTGATACCAAATAGCCCTGCCTGTATGTTCCAGGAAGCATGCAAGCAAACACTGATTTGCTTACAGCCATGGCATAACACACAGAGCAGCCCCAAGCTCCACTTGCTCTCTTATCAGTAAAAGAGGCTTTTCCTCTCGTGAAAACATCACCCTTTTTGGGTAATATCCTTCTAATGTTGTACAAATGTCTGTGAAGCATGGAGAGTATTTTGGGGGCAGATGACACCTGCAATCTACAGTAGATGAATTTTTGTTTTGGCATTTCACTGTGTTTATGGGCCATAGTGCTCATTTTTCATAGAACCATACAGCGGTTTGGGTTGGAAGAGACCTTACAGATCATCCAGTTCCAACTCCCTTCCCCAGCTCAGGCTGCCCAGGGCCCATCCATGGCCTTGGGCACTTTGAGGGATGGAGCACCCAGAGCACTCTGGGCAGCAGTGCCAGGGCTTCACAGCAAAGAATTTCTTCCTATTACCTACCCCAATTCCCTCAGTCTTTCTTCACAAGAGAGGTGCTCTGCAGAAGGAAGTGCAACATTCTTTAAAAGACCTTCCCCTCTCTGTCCTACATTATAAATCAATGGAGAACCAGCATAGGGCGAGTTTGGCAAAGGAAGACTGAACCTCTACTGCGGAAGATGTCACCTTAGGTGAACACAAATGAAAAAATGGTGAAGCTCATTGGTGGAGTTCCAGATGGTCTACAGAAATGTGGGACACCCCATGAGATCCCATCCACATAGATTCACAGCTTTTCTTTGCTGTCAGGCAAAATGTAACAACTCTACAGCCTCCTTAAACAGCCTGCACTCAGCTACCAGAGCAGCAAACCATTCCTCAGGCCTCTGCTGAGGGTGCTTTTAGGACTTCTGGGCAACAGATGCGAAAAAATTTGGATTTTGAGACAGATGTTTACAAACTGGGACGTCTGACCTGTGGCTCAAATCTCAACCTGGATGTGACCAGGATGGAGGTAGCATCTTGCAGCAGTAGAGGCATACTGGCTCTGTTCTTTAGAGACATTAAATATTGCGAAGACAGCAAAAGTCATTTAGGAAGAAAAAGCTCTGAACAGCAGGAAGAGATCTGTGCACTGGCTATTCTGCATTACGGGAAGCCAGAATGGTTACTGCTTTCTGTCAGATTTAAATAAATTCACTCTTACACACAAGCACTTTAATGTGCAAGACAACAGGCTCACAGAGCACCATAAATCCTGCTGTGAAGGTGAAAAGGAGGAAGCATTTGCTGGCTGGTGCTGCAGCACATAACAGCATTCTGCAGACACCCCCTCTTTCCCTCTGCCTGCTCAACGAGCTCTTGAACTGCAGCCAAGAGCACAGATGCACTGTCTATACGGTCACCTCCTGCCACTGGAGGCCACTCTGCTTCTATGGGGGTGATGGCAGCATCAGCAGCATAGATCCACAGCCACCTTCTGCCTTCGCCCTGCCTCGCTGGCTCCGCGTGACCAATTCCCCAAAGAAGGAAAATTTCAAATCAGGGGATTCCAGATTAGCTGAAGGTAGGATTTAATATTCTGCCAGCACTCGATCTTGTGGAGACAAGACTGGTATGTTTTTATTCATGTTTACCTTCGGGAGTGAACACTACCCACTAAATTCAGTCTCCTCAAACAGAACCACAGAATCATAGAATTGTTAGGGCTGGAAAGACCACTGACATCACCTAGTCCAATCATCAACCCAACACCACCACACCACTAAGCTGTGCCCCCAAGTGCAACGCTGCACCTGCAGCCCGGTGACTCCACCAACCTCCCTGGGCAGCCCATTCCAATTCCTCCCCACATATATCAGTCTTTAGAGCCATAAAAATCACAGACTGACTTCAGCTGTCCATGTCACCATTGGTACAGGAGGAGGACAGAGAGCAGCAGGGCTGCCAAAGCCCAGTGCTGGTAGAGAAAAGAGAATCCCCATTTTTTAACAGAGCACAATTTACAGAAAGGCAGTTACTATGGAAACCTGCAACATCAGCTTTAGCCTTTTGAAGCAGAACCCAATTTTAACCAAGTAATTGGATGATTGAAGCAATAGTGAGAGGGAAAAGGGACACGTTTATTTCAGTGCTTTTAGAGGAATCTATTTTAAACACAAATGAATGTGTGAGATTCACCACTTGGAAACGATTGCATAGTAATGAATCAGACACCTAAAAAATGCTCTTAGAAGACAATTTTTTTTCTCAGCACCTGTGTTCAGCCTATAGACCTCAACCATTCCTGTTGGATTTGGTCCCCACCCCAACAGCCCAAACCACTTATGCCAGGGATGGAGCACTGCAGTGGGAAGCTTTCTGCTTGGAAATGCCTTTCAGAAACCACACAAAGCTTCAGAGCATAGGCAGTGCAGTGCCTTGTGCCTCGGAGGCTGGAGGTGGCTTGGCACTCTGCACTCCCTGCAGCTCTCATCATAAATAAAAGAATAATTGTACCAGTTATTTTCTGGATTAAAATTGACCATTTCTCTATCTGGATCATAAAGGGAAGAAAGGGTGCTATTGCTATTTGTTTTATTCTCAAGGGATTTCATCATTTCAAAAGCAAACCATACCACACAAGTACATAAAATCCATCTAGACCTAAGAAAACCTTTAGCTGACCTACTCCTATTGAGTATCACTGAGCATCTGCAAACTTTATCCTCTCTGAAAGCCAGTTAATGAAGCAGTCAGCAACCTGCTCTTGCAGAAGTGTGCTACTCTCACAGCTTCCATCCTGTCCGTGAAGCCGAAGATGCTGCAGGCCTCAAAGCAAACTCAGACAGCTGTAGCATTCCTTCCCTGTCCCCAATATGTATCTCACATTAATAGCTTCCTAACATCTCTGCTAGGATCACATCTCATTATTATTCTTTTTTCCTGATACGGGGTGAATAGAGCTAATATTATTTCACATCAGCTACAAAGAAGCCTTAATTAAATGTGATGGCTAACTGCTAATACAATATGATAAGCCTCCCGGATATGCATGCTATATAATTTCTCTATTTTTCAAAACCCTTTAAACATTCTCCACGGAGAAGATGGAGGTGACCCTGCGCAGACTCCACACATTCATTCTCCTTCTGCCTGGCTCTTTCAAGGTGAAGCAAGGCTCAAAGTTTGAGGACTTTTTCTTGGGCTGTAAGAAAATGCAGATATTATGATCATTTATGGCCTTTCTGTACCTTTGAGCCTTTAGAGAAGATTCCTTTGGTACTGATGAAATGAATCAAACTGACTGCCTGGGAACTGGATCTGCCACAGCATGGCTTTAAGCCTTCTACCTGTTTGCACTGCCCTGCAGCTGAAGATGTCCTCTCTTCATTGAGAAGACAGCAACTGCTTGAACCACGTGATGAACATTTTTCATCAATAAATACATACTGCTGAATTTTGCAGATCAGACTGCAGTCCTGCTCTAGCTGTCTGTTGACAGCCAATGTAAATACATTTACAAAGCTCCTGATTCATCCAGTGCTTTATTCTACTTGGTCTCCACTGAAATCACAGACTGCTAGGTAATGTGCTGTAAAGGCCATATAATGCAGGAACAAAACAAATTTAATGAAGATTACTTGAGGGGGAAATAATGCCCAATTATAGAACATTAAGATATGGTTTTCAAAGTAAAGATGAGATCAAAGTTGGCAGTTGCTTGAACTGGAAAGCAATGCATTGCAGCAGTGATTTTATGGAAAGTTGCTGATCCCTTCTGTCACTGTCTCTAGCACAACACTTGCTCAAATATTCATCAGATGGTAAATAACATCTTGGATGCCTCACACACTGTAAATAATTATTAAGTATTTGTCAAAACTAAGTGAGATCATAGAATATAAGAGCATAGAATATATAAAGACTGGAACCATCACCCAATGTTTCACTCCTGCAACCTTTTCAGAATAGAGCCCTAGCAATCCCAGTTAGCAAATGGTCCACTTTGTACTTTAATTGTTCAGATTTTAATTGTATAGCCCCACTCGTGCTTTAAGCCAAGAATTGTTCCCTCAATGGAACAACTGGAGATATGGATCAGGCTTCTGCTCATACAGAAAAGCCAATAGAAATGTAGTACATGAAAACAAGGATGAATCAGCTCTATTTTTATCTCTTCACATTGTACTAATGAATTGTTCATTTGCTAATGAACTCTCTAGAAAACAGTGTTAGCAGTTGTTATCAGAAAGGTTTTTTTGTGTAACACACCTGGCATTTCATTTGTCTGAAGGAAATATTAAAAATGGAAAAAGCTGCTCGAAATGAACCTGGGAATGAAATCTGGGAAATGAATAATTACGAATTAAGTGCAATGGCTGTGCAGTGGATGTCTGAGAGCAAAGTAAGGAAAATGAATTTGATTTCTATATTATTGCTTAATGAAAGCTGGCTTCAAAAAAAAGCCTTGTCCTGATCACATTTCAGAAAATTCATATTTCTTAGAGCTGTGGTTCTTTCAAAACTGATGGCAGGGAGGAAACTGAACACAAACTGTACCCAGATTGATAGCACAGTGACTCTCATTCCAGGAAATGTGTCACATGTTCACGTAACAGGGACAGGCTAACAGAAAACAGAGACATTTGAAAGCTCTTCATAGTTACGGAGGTTAAAAGGTGGCATTTCTGAACCCCTCCCATGGAAAGGAATTTCAAATTAACATCTGGTAGAATCTACATGAAGAATCTTTTAAAAATGCTTTTAAACATTTCCTATTGAAATTGTGTGTATGTACACACATGTGGATGTACAGCTGGTCCCCTGAGCAGCAAAGTGGGGCTGTGCGAGGCACTTCTCTGTCAGAGAGCAAAGCAACAATGGCAGTGCATCCTTTGATTCCCTGCATAAATTCTGATTTGCTGCTAATCACTGTAATCCTTGCACTAAGGTAAACATATCTAATGAAAATAAGACTGTTTCTGAGCTTGAGTCCAAATCAGATCCCGATACCTCAGCAACATTCCCAGGACCGATGAAAGGCAGAAAAGTAGAAGTGAGACCGGATTGTTTCCAATTGCAGAAAAACCATCCGTAATCAGGGCCTCCTGCACCAGTCTTTGAATTTCCTGGAATGGGCCAAGACCTCTCCCACCCCAAAGAACATCTCATTCCAGGTTCAATTTTCCCAGCATCCACCCTCAGTCCCACCCCTTCTAGGTCAAATCATGCTGGAATGTGGACTCATTTTATTATAGGCTGTGTATCTGGAACAGTAATTTAACAAGTAACGTGTTCCAGTCCATTTCAATCCACATAGACCACTCCAGTCTACAGGGTCCATGATGCAGCTCACGCATGTCAAATTGCATGACGACAAACACATGTTTCTCCTATGCCAGGGAAAGCTGTTCTCCCACTCAGGTATTCCAGATGCCAAGCAAACCAGCTCAACAAGCAGATCTCCACGTCAGCTGACTGCATTTGCTGTAGGAGCTGGCAACAGCAGCAATTCTTCATGGCAAAGGTGTGAAAGCAGCATGTGTGGGCAGGGGAGCACAAAGCCAAAAGAGAGCTTCATGCTCAGATTGAAACCTTGCAGTTTTGTGAAATAGGGCTTTTTGTCAGTTCTGTCAATATATTCCCTCACTGGAAAGGTTAAAAAATAAATAAAGGACAGCAGCAAAGCTGCTCATTAATCTAGTATGCTTTGTCTCACTAAGCACTAGGTGTAAATGTCTGCAATCCCTGCATTTCTTCATATTCTCCATGACTGAAGCACTGAAGCTAAATGAACCACATTTCAAGAAGAAATGGCTTGGGGTGGCCAACAGAAGCACAGTTCATGACAACAAGGAGGAAAAGGCTCTATTTATATCTCATCCTGCTGACACAAGGAATAGCAAACACTTCATTCAAGCATAATCCACAGCTGCTTAGCAGCTGGAATTTCTGTAGTGGCTCACAGACCAGGAGAAGTGCAGTCAGAGCACATATATCATGCACCAAGGAGAGAGGACAGCAAAATGATGCTTAAAAATGCTGGGTTTGATCTAAACCATCCTACCCATCAGAGAGGCACACCATTCAGAATCGATATGAATTTATATGCAGGAATGTGTGTGCATACTTACTAATGCTTAATATCCTTCCATGGAATACTGCCATATAATCATGCATGCAGATCTTAGGCAAGCAGCTATTGACAATTTTTGCATCAGCAATCATCCGATTTGTACCTCTAGTGAAACAACTCAATGAACAGGCAGAAAGATTTGTCTCTCTGTGCGGATGAACGAAATTATCAGCTGGTAACAGCTGATGCATCTGCCTTCAGGAGGGCACAATACAGTGAGTACAAATATTGAGACTGAGGAGCAAACACTGCCATGACCTTGTCTGAAACTGGGTGGTATTTACTGAGATAATTGATCCAAGGCCATGCTGGGACCCAAATGCATCTATTTGGACAAATGTGCCTGTGCCCTGCACCAAACCTGCAGACTTTTCTTGAGGTAATTATTATTTATTGTGAGGGGAAATAGTGTTAAACACCTCCCCAAGACTCTTTCCACTGCTCCCTCCCGAGAAGCAGCTTTGTTGCAGTGTCTGTTTGCAGCAGCTGAACTGAATCACCCATTTCCTTCCAGCTCACCCTCAGCAACATGCAGGTTTTCTGCTCTGGGCTCAGCACTGGACTTCTATTACTAAAGCAAAGCTCTGAGCAGGTGCCACTGCTGTCATCTGCATACACAGAATAGAGGCAAGCTTGTCTCCTTGAGACTGTTGGAACCGTAATTCAATAATGTTACATTCATAAACTGCAACGCAGCCTGAGCTTTCTCATGTAGCTTCTGCTGCCCATCTGGGGTTTTTGTGTCTCTAACCATTGAGTAGTGGGTCCACGTCACACCCATTCTCTGACTGTTTCTCACTGTATGTGAACATCAGCAGTTCTGCAATTGTACAAGAATCTCACAGGGAAAAAGTTACAAGAGGAACTTGCTTTTTGCTTCCAAAAAATTCATGATTTCTAAAACAATTTTCATTAGAGGTTTAAGCTTTGAGAGTTTGAGATGGGCAGCACAGGACTGACCCACTGCAATTTCATGGTCTGTTTATCTATCCTACTCTCTCCTATGTCGTGCTTTCAATAACAGGTGTTCTCCCACACCCAGGCATCTGTGACAAACAGAACGTGCCAGGCATGCGTGACTGCTGCAGAGAAATCAACTGCTTTCATAAATCTCATTCCTGTCAATGAAGAGCTCATGTCTCGGAATCACAGAGCTGAGTTAATCAATAATCACGGTCTGCAAGACAGAAAAATACCTTCTGATGTCTTCCTTCTAATCTGCGTGCTGCTTTCTGGATCCTTTTTTTGGCATTCCAGTATTATGCTCCTTCCCTAAAGGCTGTGTGGAGCAATACTGTTATCCTGCATAACCGTATCTGGCACTTGACCTGAATATGTTTCTCCCGATTAGGCAGTGACATTCTCATCTGGAAGCTCTGTTTGTACATCCAAACTGTTATCTCAGCATAAAGGTGTACCCGAGTTATACTGAAATCCCAGCTGAGCAGTTGCTAGGATGTCCTGTCTGCATCTCAAAAACATCAGTAATTAGTACCATTTGGGAGCTTTCACCTCCAGACTCCGCTGCCACTCACCCAGCTGATGTGACATGAAATAATGGGTTCCTGTCAAGTAGTGGGTGGACAAACCTTCCCACTACAAAGAACAGGGATATTTTTCTCTTAACTGACAACCTTGGCAGAGGAAAAAAGACAGTGATTAACACATGAATGGGAAGCAGCCAGAGGGCTGGCTAGACGTGATTCTTCCAGGTCAGAGATGAAACACAAGCAAGTCTGTACAGGAGGGAGAGATTTCCACCCACTGCCTCTCACTGCAGTAAACAGGAGACCTCACTGCCAGGTGCAACGTGTCACTTCTCAAAAATACTGCAGTTATCTCAGCAAGCAAACACTCCCTTATTTTGCACAGCATTCGTGTGCATTCACTTCTACATTTAATTTGCACAACATGAAAGAAGGCCATTCAAAATACAAATAAACCCTCACTCATCTCAGTTTCCCTGTGAAAATGCAAGTACTACGTACAGAGCCCCCAAAGCCACAAACTCTGTCTGGCAAATCAGACAGCAAGATCTGTGCTACAGGAATACATCTTCACCAGATTCAGGAGTAATAATCTGGCATCTGAACTCACGATGAGGGGAGGGGAGGAGACTCACCTAAGCAGTACAGAACCTGACCTCTCAGAAAGTAAAGCAGGAGTGAGGAAAGAAAAATGTATGTGGATTACAGAGGAAATTTTGTGGTCATGCAGATGGAGAGTTCACGAGAACTGAAGGACTAACACACTGGCATCTTCTCTATACTGAGCAATGATCAGAAAACCTACAGCTAAAAGGCTTAATGGTACAGGAAGGAGAGTGGTTGCAGGCAGTAACTGTTGGTTCTTTTCACTTTTTCAATAACCTGGTCTTCACTGTCTGCATGAAAGTCTCTAGCATTTGATGTGTTCCTTTCTTCTTTTTTTTTTGTTTTGTGTTGTTTTGGGAGTGAAAGTGGTTGGTTGGGTTTTGGGGTTGGTTTTTGTGATTTTTTTTTGGAGTAGTCCCATAACTGAAATGGAAAGCCAGACTTGCTAGCTGCTACAATGCTAATCTACACCTGAGGCTGTGCTGAAGCAAACAGGGAGCACAAATGGGAAAAATGTTGAGGATTTTTCCAAGTTCACTGCAATATGCAGGAGCCATGCATGTACGCCTAAATACACTGCAGATGTAACCCACCTGTATCTCATCTCTAATTTCAGACATCACTGTCTCCAGTGCTGGAGTTCAATGTTGCAGCTATCTATTCAACGTTCTCACTTGTATACTTCAAAAAAATAACATGTTTTAAAAGAATTAGTTCAGCCAGAGGATCACTGTACTTTTCAAACACCTTATGAAAAGCTTCATTTTGAACTGTTCTGTTCCTCATACTCAGACAAATGAAAGTCCTTATCTTCCCTTTTCTCTTTGTTATCTTTTACGATCAGCTCCACAACAAAATCAGCTCATTTCCCCATCCTGCCTGTTTATCAGCAAGCACAGCAGCCCATTGTTCCAAGGATGCAGTTCCTCTCAGCTGAACCAAAGCAGGTGTGCTGTGCCCCTACCCCTCTGTGTGCCAACATTTGTCTTCAGCTGCAGTTCAATGAGTTGAATCTAACCTACACAATCCTTTAAGGCAAAACAAGCCCCCAGTCCAGCTGGCTTCATAGTCAATGAAATGATGCTGATGTGGGGACAGGACCAGAATGTATGGCACAAATGAAAAGAAGAAGCAGAACTCAAAATCCCAGACATCAATAGTATAAGCTGCTACAGGACAACATAAAGTCCATCCATTTGGTCGACGTGAAAGTGAACTCTTAGTGATTACAACTCCCCGTTTCCCTGCCAGCCGCCTTCATGCATCATTGCATACAAACTAGATAATAATGGGGAACCATTTATTTGTCCAAAACCTGAAAATTGACTCTGATAAGAATCACATGCAGTAAGCCTGCATCACAGGCAGGATCACAGACATGGGAGCAGATCAACTTCCCTGTGTTCCCCCCCAAATTCTCCTTCATGCATTTTCCCTCTTCCTTTCCCTGTGCTACACCTAAGACAAGCATAACAGGAATAGCAGCAAAAATCCATTGTGCTCGAGATATTCCTGTGCTTCACAAAGCTGGGGTTATATTTTTGTTTCCTAGCAACTCTGTAGCCCAACTTAGCAGCAATTTTGCACTGAGCACCTGCTAGCATAAGGTTGTTGCTGCTCTTCTCAAACAGACACTTTATACTCTCTAACTGCCTCCTTCTCTCCTCTATATTGCACAGGTAGAACATTCTCAAAGGCCTCTCTGGAAAATTTGTGAAAGCAATGTGTTCCATTTCATCCTTACCTGCACCTCATCCTCTGATGATTATCCCTCCACATGAAGGAACTGTGGTGAGTTCTTAAGCTAAAGCATAATTCAAATTCATCAGGAGAAATGAATAAGTGGAAAGGAAAATCTGTATCTCTGAGTGGATTTATGAAAGATCTCCAGCCAGAGCTGATCTCACATCACAGCCATGAAGGATTCAAATGTAGTTTCTACAACCTCAGTTTCAAAACCTTATCATCACAGAATAGCACATAGAGAATTACCAGGCAAGAAAACTGTTAATTGTGGAACTTAATGAGGATGAAGCTTTTAAAATTAGATGTGTTACATAATCTGCAAGCTCAGGAAAACAAAAAAAAAGCATCAAGGAAGACACAGTTGTAGCACTGACATTCGTGGATGGATGGGTATTTCACACTGAAAACAGTTACAAGATTAGCAGAACTGCTCCCAGGTTGCCAACCCACTGTGGCCTCAGACAAGATCAGATGCTTGACATGGATTTAGTCCATGTGACCCACTAGCCTCCCTGCTAGGGCTGCCAATCAGCTTCAGCTGCGATGGGGTTTTCTTTGATGGGGCAAATTGCCGGTGAGGAACTGGATTAGGGGCACCAAATGATTTTGTCTGTCAGCCCAGAGGTGAGTGCTTCTCTTTCCCACTAATGCTTCTCCCAGATAGATCAAGCTGCAGTTTGATAGATAGTTTGCAGTTTGCACTGTGACAGATAGACAGATCTACAGAAACAACTGAGGCAGATAAGCTGAGATGAATGTTATTCATTTATTGTAATTCTTTCATTCCCTGCTCCATGGGAGATGCTATCTATGTAGCATACATTTGCAGCAAGATAATAATCTGCAAGAACAGGTAATTTTTGCCATGAAGAGATGATGCACACAATAATTGGAGAGAAACAAATCCCCTGGAAGCCTACTGAGTATCATAGTGCAAGTATTCTCCTCCTCTGCCCATACTTCTACCAATGGCTTCTGCACACCACAGCTGCAGGCTAAGTTTCTGGGTTGGCTTATGCTCTATATGAGACAGAACATATTTGACTTCAGGCATTTGGAAAGGACACTGCAAACAGTTAAAATCTATGCATTTATACCATGTGAGATAACAATGGGAGAGTTAGAAATAGGGCAGCAAAAAGCGAAGGTGAAATAATCAGCTTGTTTTTATCAATTAAAATTAAAGATCACCATAGTCATACATCCTTATCTACCAATAACATGAGGGCCTCCTGCTGCTGGGAGCACACTGGATCATGATGAAAGTAATACACCACGGGACAGTGAAAATTGAGGGCAGAAGGGAGGAGAAAGCAATTTCCAACTGCAAATCATGAGATGTGGTTGATATGTAATGTCCCATAGCAATGAAAAATCCAGTTTGGATGTTGAATCTTAAATGTGGTGTTGTAAGGTCTCCCATCATGTTAAAATCTGAGTGGGAGAAACCTGCTGAAATGAGTTGAAAACCAGAGCTTGCAAGCTAGAAATAACCAGGTATTTCTTGTTCAACATTTGAGCAATCTAGCTGATCAGGCACCAAGCCAGAGAGTACAAGAAGGTATAACCTGAGATCAGCTCTTCTCACTGCATGGAGGAAGGCATAAGGAAGGGGGGCATCCCTCTTGCCCTTAATTGTCTAAGTGAGACTAAGGAGATTAACCACACTATTAGGTATTTAATCAGTGCCACTCCCAGCCCAAGTAGCAGTCTGTCTTGTGTGTGCTTCAGTATTACATGCCTGAAATGAAACCTTTACATCAAAACTGAACTCCCTTTGCAGGCCCTCAAATCCCCATCCTGCTTTATGCAACAGGAATGAACTTACACCCCAAGAGAGCCTGTGAATCCATCAGCACAGGACTTGCTGGTCAGCACATCTTGCCTTATCAACATCTCCTTTTCTCAAGCAAGTCATGGAAGCAGATACAAGACAACTACGCTACTAACAGCAAATGAAGCACTTACTTACTCTGTTCCTAGTGACAAACTCAATCCAGATATAAGCAATCTAATTTATCATGTTCAAACCACTACCAGTGAACCCCATGTTAGCTCCAGCCTCTTTGATGGTGCTGCTGTGCAGTGTCTCTGGTGGCCTCTTGGCATCTAAGCCTGGCACTGCACCAGGTCCCATGGCTCCCCTGCCTCTTCAGAACCTGTCCCACCTACTTGGGCATGCAGAACAAGCACAGTCCTTTCACAGCATTAAGACATTAAACAATTTACACAAGCATCATCTGAGGAGGATACAAAACCTTTTGCACATGTAACACAAGTAATGTATATGAGCCCAAGGGCTTTAGCTCAATGGATATGCAGTTAGGGCAAAGATAACCCCTCGCACGTCTGATAACATAATTAAGAATGTCTATTTACAGACACCACAGTGATATTAATGAGTTTACTCTCAAATTTTGGATGATACAAGACCATAAAGTTGGGGAGATTTTTTTGTTGTTGTTGTTCTCTTCCTAATCACTTATTTTGCTAGCTGCATGTGCACGCTAAGAGAGAATGCTTTTAGGGATGGGTGATGGTAATTATACAAGACAAGAGCAGAGAAGCTGCACACAGATTCATTTCCTCCACAGCCAGAGCCTTGATTTTATAAGAATAAAATCCTCATAATGAAGGGGGTGCCTCTGCATGCTGCTGTTGCTGTTCTACAGCTCTCATTACACCCTCTGAGTGCACACAAGTAATGACTGTATGAGTTTAGCTCTCAGAGTAAATTCAACATTTCTAGGCCAGCGTTCTGTAAACAGTCAGAGGGCATGCTGGGAAAATATGCAGAATTATGGTACTGCTTGCTCTGTATTTGTGCAGCCCAGACAAGGATATGGCAAAGAGACCAGGGAGGTACAAAAGAGAAAAATGCCATAGCCAAGGGGAAAGCAAAGCAGCCTCTGTCTGCCTCCTTACAAGCAAGGCTGGCGAGCTGCTGGATGTCTGACTTTGCAGTCAAAAGGCCTGCAAGCACAGCACAGAAAGGCTGAAGCAGCAACCATAGGGTGCTCAGGGAGCCCTGACCTATGCAGCCAAGATGAGCAGGCAGGACAGCCCTGATCCAGGCAGCTCTTATTCTCTGCTCCCTTGGCTGTATGGAGCATTTGGGGCAGGCTGGATGCCGATCCTCACCTTTGCACCCTGATACGAGTAACTTAAACTCTTCTGCACCTTGGCTCTTTTAAAACAGGATAATAATCATCTCCTCTCCCTGGTTTTCCCAGACTTTGTTGAGCTCATGGAAGTTCCTTAAGGCAAGACTTGTCTTTCACTGTTTCCATGGGCTTTGTGCAGCACCATCTGACCTGAGAGGCACTGCCACACTACAATATTAATACCAGGCGCTGAAGCAGTGCCTGGTTTTATCTCTTAGGATGTGCAGGTTACAAAAATAAACACATGAAAAATGCATTTGTGACCTCTGTGCACAGCAAAGTGCTGCACACAGGCAGACATCCATTAGGGGAAGAAGTAATATCATAGAGTGGGCTGCACTCTCTTACTCTCCAGTTTTCTTCTCCCACTTGCAATAGAAATACATTCCAGATTGAAATTTCTTCCTATTGCTTAGAGCTTTGCTTATTTTATCCACTTACTTTCTAACAGATAGTAAATTGCCTACACAAGCAAGGGATAACACAGCGGATGTTCCTCTGAGATCACAAGTATTACAGGTCAGCTTAACATTTATTTCAGTATATTTCCCTTTAAAGAAAAAGACTAAAAAGAAAGAAATTAAGACCACTGTGACAAACAAACATCGGTAGAGGGGGGGAAAAAAAAGAAAAAGAGGCACAACAGGGACAAAACAAAGCAGCTGTAAGCCCGTAAGCTCATGTGGAAACAAATTTGATTACCACCAATTCCCTCAAGTACTGACCAGATAAACACTTGTTCAGCTTATAAGTTCTGACAAGAGCACAACCCAAGGTAGTGCAGCTGCAAGAGAGTGATTTTTCTTTTCATTTATTGAAACCTCTGGGAAAATAATAGTGATGGAAATCAAAACCCATGCCTTCTGCGTAGCTACAGAATATTACCAGTAGGCACGCAAGAGAAAAAACATTGATATTGTTACCAGGATCAGAGAGAAACAGGCGCCTGAAGCAATGGACAGTCAGACAACTGAAGAAGCTGCTCAGGGTTGAAAATCAGACAATTTTAATTACAAAAGAATTTCCAACCAGATGTATAGGAATCAATCTGGCAAATCTAATTTTAGTTGGAACTGTGGTTTCCTCTCTTTGATTAATCAGGATGAGAAAGCCACCGAACTGGCTGGAGGTGTTGGTGTTTGATTTAAAGGAGTTCAACAACTGGCCGTTACAGATAAAAGAAAATTAACTATAATCAAACACTACCAAAGATGATCCTATGTTCTGAAATCAAAAAGCAGAGTTAGCAACAGCTACCAAATGAGAAATGTACAAGTGCAACTGGAACTTCCATTCTGAGGAAACAAATGAATAATGTAGGAAAGGATAAATTGGGTAGACAAGGAGTTAGCCATTAAACTTCCCCCTAGCACTTAAAAATTATGACCAGCTGGACTCTATTTGGCAATGCCAGTGCAGCCAATCCCTCTAGCATTAGCAGAGTGAGCCTGTATTGAATGCCAGTTTCTGAATCTGCTTGATTGTGTGCCTGATGCCCCTTGTAGACACCAGGCAGGCTGTTTGCATTAAGTGTGATGGTTCCCAGAAGTTCTGGGCTCATTGTACATACTAACTCTCATGCTGATACTTCAGCCTACGAAAGCTACAGACTTTGAACCTAGCTCTGTATCTCCACCCTGTGAGTTTAGGGACTCACCATCTCCGTGGCCCTGCAGCCCTCAACACCAGCTCCCCGCTTTCTGGTATTCAACATCCCAAGCCTAAATGCTGCTCCCAGGCTGGCTGCCTACTTACAGACACTGTGACACACGGCAAGCTTCAAGCTATCACTTCCTACAGCATCTCAGGTAAAATCTCTTACTTCATCACTCCTTCATACAGCAGACTTGAGTTACAGCTGCTTTTCTCCACCATTTACAAACAGAAACAACTATTAGCTACTTGCCTCTGTTACACTATTTTATTTAGGCCCTAGAAAGTTTGTAGAAATCCTGCATTATTAGTTTCTCAGCTGGAGCTGTAAGTCTTACGTGAATCTTTAAGAAATGTGGTCTGGAACAACCATCTCATGCAGAGATCAAACACTGGAAACGGTCATTGCCAGTTTGGGAAACACAACAATTGGTGTCAGCCTGGAACCACACCTAAAGGGAAAGGCCGTGCTTGTGCAGGGACTTCACTAAATGACAAGATGCACAAATCCATTCTTCATAACCTGGGGCTACTGAGTTAATTACTCTCATAAATCTTTGCAGCAGGTGAAATCAAGAATAATTCACTTCATGAAGGCACGAACTCTTCCAAAGCCATTACTTTCCATGTCATTTCTTTGTCAAATATGTAATTTTTGTCACACAACTTTGAAGTCTCCAACATCAGCTATTTTCAAAGTCTTTTTTCTTACGCTATATCTTCAAGGACACTAGAAAAATCTCTCACCCGATCAACCAATTTACTCTACACTGAAGAGTAATGGACCCTATGATAAAGATCACATATGCAATTTCAGGTCAGTCATGTGTTTTTTTTTTGTTTTGTTTTGTTGTTTTTTTTTTTGGAGCTAAGAAGAATAAAGCCACAGAAGGTAAGTCTCACATTAGCCATGTTAAACTTACTGCAATTTTTGTGTAACACAACTTTTTTCCCTTTTGCCCACTCAGCTGAACAGATATCTGAACCAACACATCCACCTACCTACTCCTGCCTGCAAATAGTGAAAGCCTAAAGTGCTGCTTCAAGTGTGCTCGCATCTGGTGAAGCAGAAATGTTCCTCATCTGGATAGTCTTCAGCTTTTTAAAAATAAGCCAAACGTCAAGCAGCATCTATCACACATAAACTGACATTTTTCTGATGTATTCTTTTACCAAATGTCTGACTCCAAAACGTTTTCATCAGACCAAGCAGCTTCTGCAATCCTCAGCTCCCATCAGGCTGCCAGAAAGGATAAGCATTTCCCATAGGAAATTCTTAGTTCACTGCAAAATGTTGTAAAGGTCACGGGTGGCCAAGCCACGTCTGCTGAATTGCAGGTGGCTAAAATAGCAACACCCAATGGGGAGATGAGTGGGAATAGACCAGAGTTAGTAGGTGAAAATGTTGAATAGGGAACAAGGATGCACCTTTGGCAGAATAGATAATTAAGGAAAATGGAGAAAACAGAGCACATGGGATCTGTCATGGGAATAAACTGTTCTGGGAGCTGGGACAAAACTGACGAGTATGCATCACCTTGAAGGTCTCAGCAAATGGGTGGAATTGATTTGAGAATCCAACAAGCAAGGTCATTGGCATGGGATAAGAGAAAGGGATTTAGCCTTACGCAGTCCCAGCAGATTATTTCTATTTCAGTATAGCCTCACTGCTCCACATCTACATAAAAGAGCTGGCACAGTTTCCTCCTCTGGACTCTACAGACCTGGTGGGGATATTGCAGTTGCTTAAGAATGATTTTAGTATGATTTATGTGGATGATTTTTCCTTGATTATAATAAGCTGCGAATCAAATCTCTTTCACTCTTCACAATGTAGGCTTAGGAACTACTTCAACTTCCCATAACCTTCATTTTGGAAGTTTATTAAATCACTGATTTGAAGGCAAATTCAAAGATCTGTCCATTTTCCTCTTTAAAAATAGTACATGCAGTGTAGAGTTCCTTAGACAACAAAGGTAAGTTTCTTAGAGATCGTATTTTGATAAGCAGGTATTTCTAGATTTCAAACTTGCAATTACAAAATTCCAAGGAAAACTGGTTATTGTACAGGGTAGAGCTGTGCACAGCTGCATCTTCCAGCTTCCTCTATTTTAAAGAGCTACGACATTTTGTAATGAATCCAGATCCCTGTTATGTATTCTGAGTTGCACATCAGTTATTACTTTTTACAGCTTTAATCGATGAGCTACCAAAGATAAGCCAGACCAATATTCTGAGCTGTTACTCATCAATTACCCTACAGCAGTTTCTAAGAAGCAACACTTTCAGCCCCTGTACTTTCTTTGCAGTGACTTAACTGGTTGAAGAGGTTGATGAGTCCCTTTTTCTGTAGGTAAGGAAGGTCATTCGAAGAAAATGAACAGAAACTCATTGACATTTAGGAAGAAATTGCTCTCCACTTGAAACCACAATGTAAAGCTCTATTATATGAAATATGTTACAGCTCAGTTCTCAGAGGAGTCAGAGTTGTTATTAGGCTCTTTTTCCTTAAACTGAAATTTTCAGTAAAATACTTCAGAAGCCAAGAGTGTTGCAACAGCATCATGGCCCCCTGTGAGCCTTTACTGGAGTGTTATGCCTGCTGAATTTCAAAAGCAGTATTACAGCAGTGATGTTAAGATGCAGTGAGATAAGTAATTATTCCATGAAAAGAAGAATGAACCTCTGTTCAGAAAGCATAGCTTTCTGCCCCCTTCACCAGAACCTATTACCCAATTTGAGTGCACCAATCTTCTTTCCAGTCACCTATTCTCAGTACTCTCTAAAGAGTCTGCCTTGTCCAATCCTTAATGCTATCTGCTCCTGCAGAATCTCTAGCATCCTTTTCCATTTTCCCCTTCCCTTGATCCTCTGCACTTGCCTTCCTACTCTCATTTCTCTCCTGTTATTTCCTCCTAGTCCATCCCCTTACCCTTCTCAAACCTCCCCTGCCTACAAACACTGACCCTACACTCATGCTAGCCCTTCCCATAGTGTTCCTTCTGAAAGAATGTTCTTCTTGAACTACAAGTCATTCCCTTAGCAAGCCAGTTAAACTGCAAAACACAGAATCATGTATGCCACAGCTTACACTGGAGAGCTGTAGTATTTCCTCCTCCCATCAAGGTATTCACTCTGCTCTTGGCCATTATTTCTAGGAATAAGATCTCAGCATCTGCTTTCCTCTAACACCTTTTCTGCAGCCACTCCTCTACAGCACTATTCTCCACCCTAAACCAGCAGTACAAAACTAACTAGGAAGTCTAACTTCACCTTTCAGATTATTTTTTCTGCCATATTTGCAATTGCTTCTCATTCAATTGCAAGTATTCATCACTTACTCTACAGCACATACTCCATCCACAGATTTCGGCTGCATTCCAGCTGGAACAACCCTTTGGGAGAAACAGAAATCTATTCCAGAGCAACTGCAGCTCCCAGCACAAAACCCAAGAGCACAGAGTCCCTTGGTACATGGGCACAGCATGGAAGAAGTGGAAATAGAGCCAGGCAGGAGGTAAGGAACATGAGGAGATGTTCCAACAAACAGAGAGAGGAAAACTGAGAGAGAAACTGCAGAGGACAAACGTTGGAAGAGTGGGGCTTGCACTGATGGCACACGAGGAGCAATATGTAGATACATTATACACATATATATACATACATATGTACGTAGTACACAGTACTCTCCAGAGCCAGACCTGAACTTTGCTTTTCTTGGTTACAGTACTTATTAAGTTGCCTTGAAACCCACGGCCAACCTGTCCCACCTTCCTCATCACTTCTCTGAGGGAACAGCAGTGAGTACTACTGGAAGTTTCAAGGGACAAATGTATGCACTATGAATGCCAAGCATGGAAGACTGCCCATGTTGAGGTCATAGAATCTCACACAATAATGTCTTTTTCTTTTTGTAAGAGTGCTTTAAGAAACGAGGCTACCAACTAGATTACCTGGGGAAACAAAATAAGAATGACAGCCATTAGAACGTTGCCACTGCCAAATCAGAAGCACACAAATTAATACGCCTTAAGCATACTCTTGCTTATGTCACTTAATTCAGCCTTTCGCACATGCTCCTAAGGACAGACACTAAAATCCTAGCTTCCTTGAAGGGGGCAGTTTGCCATGGACTTCAGAAATTCCAGTAAGATTCAGATTGGTTACAGCTTTCATTCAGCTCCATTCTACAAATTTCAGATTTTCTCCTTTCCTTTCTCCCATGAAGGCTTTTCATTTTGCTCACACTGTTCTCTAAATTCATTTGTTTTTTCACCCTGCACGTGCAGTGTGTGGCCCTGCACCTTATTTACTGCACATACACAAAGCCCTGTTAGAACAGAGGATTTTAAATTCCTCACGGTTGTTTTGCATTGCAAAAACTTATAATTCTCCTGGGCCCTGTGTGTGCTGAGAATGCATCTTTAGAATGTTGTTTGTGAAGCAACTCACATTACCAGCTCTAGTTTATACAATAGAATCTGGAGCATGTAGAAATACACACAGACATGTTCAATGCCCACCGAGTTTGAGCTCTGATTATGGATAGGTCTGACTTTCTTAGATGTCTGCAGTATTATATCTTGAGAACAAAGCTTCCGTTCACCTCTTTGATTACAAGCTTCCACCATTTTCAGAAACCAGGCTCCAGTTATTCTGAATTAGACACCCAGAAAATGAAATCAACTCTCATCAGTGACTGCCTGAAGGAAGAGTGATCCAACTGCTAATTCAAAGGACTCAGAGCACAGAGCAGGAACCCGAAACCTGTCTGTAGCTCCCAGTCTTGCTGTGTGGCATATGGGGGACAAATGAGATGCTGCAGGGAGCTAAGCCCAACATTATCCTCTACCCAGGGGGAATTGGAACCTTCTCATCCTACTTCATTTGGAAGGATCCTGACCACAAGACTACAAACTATTGGATTGGTGCATAAGAAAATGTAGGCAATTAAAATGTACCAAATCAGGATTTGATCTTCCTTATATGGGTGAAATATGCCATAAAGCCAGTAAAAGTGCTGTCAAATGCAGACCAGGCCTTGCTTGGACAATGTAGATTTGATTAAAGATCACATGATGTTTGAGCACAGCAATGCATTAGGAATTAAAGCTTTAGTGATTTAGCACTTGTTGTGTTCATTCTTCTTAAAGCACTGCTATGACATCACCTTCAAATGCTCTCATTGATTACCTTTCTGAATCTGTCTCCATAATGCATCTTATCCATTACTACTGTGGATAGTTTAATTGAATGAATAGTTTAGTGACAAACTGATTGGGATTAATCGACTAAAAACACTACATGGAGCATGTATGCACAGAACAGGCTAGGAAGTGGTTTATTAAATCAGAAGTCAAAAACTTGAAGCTGCCATATTATGCCGATGATCACGGAGATAACCAACAGCTCATCTAGCAGCCTATCCAGACACAGGTGCACTCCATTCATATGCAGATGATGTTCCAGGAGCAAATGCCTTTGTTGGCTCAATCAACTGTAATGTACCATAGTGAGTTGCTTCTCTGCATCAGTTGTGAATGTTAACTTGGTAAAAAATATTGAAAGTCTCAAACTTAACCTACCAAAAATGTGATGCTTGATAATGTACTCAGAGTATGAATAACTTAATTTTCACTAATCCTGAGGTTTTCCTATCATCTGTTTGCAGTCACCTGTAGTTCTGCATGCAAAGAGTGGAGAATAATACTACCCAAAATCTGCTATAAGAGGGCTGATAATGTTATGTCAGGGTCAACATACCCTTGGGAAAAGACAAAAGAAGTCTTTGTTGTGCAGAAAAATAAAGCATTTTACAAGGAACCTGATGCACAAAAACTGGATTTAAAAGTAGCCGTAACTTGCATGGATATTCCATACTACCATTTTAATTAGTCATGTCTTCTCTGCATGGCAGAAGTATTTCCCCAGGCAGAGGATATTCCTTACAACTTGTTTGGACATATTACTTGGAAATAAAATACACAGAAACAATGATGGATGATGCCAGTTGAAAGGCCAAACAGCCTTGGCTCCTGGACTGGCATTTCTCCAGTGACCCAGTCCCACAGAGCCACCTGCCAGTTTCTCCCCTTGTCTTACAGCTTGGTCCATTCTTCACAGCCGCCAACTCATACAGAGCAGTGAGCAACCCACACATAACCAGATGCTTTTGCAGCAGACACGTGGTGATGAAGGCAAAAAGCACTAGGAGACAAAGGTTGGTGCTGCTCCTGAGACCAAGAGACATTCAGATTCCCCAAATGAGTCTAAAAATATACAACCCCAGCGGGGAGTCCAGTCAGTGGAACTGCACTCTGCAACCCAAACGCCAACAGGCATCCCCAGATGTCTGGGGATCACCCTAATTCTGCATTTATGTTCAGAAAAATCCGAGTTAGAAATCTGCATTACCAGCAAGCAAACATCTGAGTGGATTTTTGCATCCATACTGAGCTTGGAATAAGGTAACAAGCTAAGTGCATAGTGAAGGGTGAGCAGCGCAGCTGAATGCCTTAGGAAACCCTCTGCAAAGATTACAGTGTACTTGTGGTGGCATTTTCAAATACACTGACAATAGTTTCACACCCTGCATAACATGCACAAACTGCATCGCCCTGCAAAGCCTGGAACAGAAGGAAGAGCACAGGATAATCAGGTAATTACAGCCAAGGAGCCCATTGTATCTTGTTTCTAAATCTGTTTTTGCAGATTGCCTTCTGCAATAGCCATACAGGTTTTGCTGCACAACATTAATCCATGGGTATGTTTTAGCTGTGAATGCAAATCCCAAAGTTGCTCCTTGGTCCTTCAGCCAGGTAAAATTCACATATAAGCTAATGGAAAGTTTTGAATTGAAAAGTAATAGCAAGAAAAAACATCTCTGATATCTTTTCTGCTGGAGACCCCACATCTGGTCACTTGATCTAGCTCTGTGATGGAAAGCATCATTTCTCACTGGAACACCTGGAGGATTCACAGAGCTGTCCTAAAAGGCTCATGACCCTACACAGGGCACCCCCTAAAAGGCTCATTTTGAATGTGACTGAATGCACTGATCACACCAGTGACTGGCTGCTCTAGTCAAGCACATCTCTACATTATTGCTGTTCTAACACAAAAAAAAAAAAAGGATAGTTCATTGCCTGCAAGTGATTTGGACTTTTTTTTTTTTTCCTTAACTCACTGTAGACTTTTTACCAGTTCTTATTGACTGCTGTGAAGTCATCGCTCAATGGCTGAATAAAAGGAATTATAACCTAATAAGCATTTTTGGTCATTTATTTTGACAATAAAATTATAACTTAGTTTCCATCACCACGCACTAGTCAATGAAAACAGGCAGGAAATGAAGGGTACATTCTAACTGTTCCTTACATATATTCACATATACTTCACACCCTTACCTGGAGTAGCACTGGAGACTGTTGGCCACTGCTGGTCAGGCCCTCCTGGTCCTCCACGTAAGATTCCTGCCTCCTCCAGATGCACAGCACTGAACAAGCACACAGCATGATTAGATTATACAGTTATCCTCTGGCTTCATAATATTCTCCTTGCTACTCTTCAAAGGTCCAAACTAGTCACCATGCAAACACTGCTGTTGTACTGTTTCAAGCTAACAGATTCCTGCTGGAACACTGGAGAATCAGCTATTCTCATTTGCTACAAACAAGCTTTGATTATTTACTAAAACACAGTTGTGATAGAATTTATAAAACAAACATAACCCCAGAACACTTTGCTTTCATCGACTGGAAGCAGCTGACGGGGAAGCTTGCAAAGATTCTTGCTGTTACGATGTATTAACATTAAAGCAAATAATAAAAGGTTGGCTGAATTAGCGCTGAGCCTCTGTAAATATGCTACTCCAGTGAACAATTCAGAAATACACCTGAAAACACAGAAACTGCATCACATCAAACATGATGTTACATGGTGAGCACTTGGCTGAAAAAGCACCACTGCTGTATATCAACCAGCATGGAAGAAAGTGAAAAAAAAATCTGCTGCACTGAATGCAAATCTATGCTCCTTTATCTGTGTGCCATTCATTAGAAAAACAGGATGTTGTGACCGTGCCACTGTCTCTGCTCATCCGCCCCTCAGCTCTTTTTCACACTACCAACTTAATGGGCATTTTCAACTAAATGCAACAAATGCCAAAGGTCATACGAACATCACATTTCTACATGTTTTATAAATAAAACAGCATTTTATGAAAATCCTCTGCTGGAGAGGTCATGTAAACCTGTCCAGAGATTTCAGGAAAGGACTAAGGCTGCTGATGGGAGAGAACAGAGGAATGCACCATTTCCAAGAAAGGCTTCATTAACTCTTCTGCACATGGGACTAATTGCTTTAAACGAGCTCTGACTCCTCATTTGTTCTTTAAGTAACTTCAGACAAAATCTTCAACTCCAAATAGAAAGGAATTCAGATTCAACTGTGTCCTGAATAACATGATAGTGTGGAAGTCCCAGAAATGGACATTCTGAATCTGAATTTTTGACTTTTACCTTAAGAAGACCACAACACCATGGATAATAGATAAAAAATGATGGCCATGGCCGCACTGCATGAGCAGTTTTTGGAAAAAAAAGCATAAATTCCTGCACTTGTATTATCTTAGAAATTACCACAACATTACAGTTCCATCTATACCTGCATGGTAGCGTCATTAATCACGTTGCACCAGTTTGCTATTCTGCTCAGAAAAGGGAAGCAAAGATATTATTTCATCTAGGCTCCATAAAAAAAAAGCTTTATTATAATCCTTTCCAGATGCACTGAGTAGTAAATTATAGCGGAGTCTGCTCATGATTTTATGCAGGGAATCTTCAGTTAAAAGAGATTTGGAGGCAGCCTCGCATTGCCTTATATGAAAACTGCCTCACATCTTATAGCAATTGGACAGATCAATAAAAAAAGGTGTTACAACAAAGGCGGGACAACAAAAGGACTGGCACAAAATAGAAGTGCTATAAAGGAATGGAAGATTGCTCACCCATATCAAAAGAGTCCAGGTTCATAGGGGAAAAACTTCACTAAGAAGAAATCTCCACAAGAGATCCTTCCCCAATGGCAGCCAGCCCTTCAATGAGGTCTAAGAGAGGTGCAGCCAGGCTCCACCCCTTCTGGTCACACTGCTGAATTGCCTTCACCTGTGCTCCTAGGGCTGACTGGGTCCTTTCCCCAGGTGCTCAATCAGTGGTTCAGCCATGACTCAACAGCTACCATGTATAGCTTTAGAACATGCTTTAAACTGTGTTTAGCACCTTGTTTGTACCGCATGGCTTTCAGACTGGCTGCAGGAGTAGCATACTTATGGCAACAAGAGGCAGCTAGATGGAAAATGCACCAATGCCATATGATCTACTGAAACCTATCAGCATTGGATATGAGGGAACTTGAAGGAAAACAAGAAGTGTATAATTGCAATTAAATAACTCAATAATTGGAGCATCTGATACCTTGACAGCAACATAAAAAAGGCAGAGAGCAAATACGACAAAAGCAGAGATCAGTGGTGGTACAGTAATAGCAAAAGATGCAGTCAGCCCAAATTTGTCATACTTAGAGATTCAAAGTGACAGTAGCAGAATCTTCTTCCCATCTCAGCTTACAGATACCATCAGTTGGAGGCATCAGAGAAGGGGGACAGGTTGGTCTTTGTCAGAGAGGCCAAGGACAGAACGCCCTGTGCCTGGGGCAGCACACAACCTACCTTTGCATTCCTGCCCTTAGGGACGCAGAGTAGCGCCAGTCAGGATTGGGGTGTTTTGGCTGTAGAAACAAAAGCCCAGAAAAACATGGTTAGCATACACTAAATGTGTGGAAAAGCATGTAGACCTGCCTCCTTTTGGGGTTGGTGTCAAACAGTCTGCATGGTGACCCTCGGTTTTTGTGAACGTTCAGAATTCTGTAATCTTTCTATGAATCTGAACTTTCAAATGGTCACACAGAGATGATCTCTGTAACAAAGCAACTTGTTAGGATGCCAAGGCCTTTGGCTAGAGATGATCTCTGTGGAAAGACATATAATGCTGGAAACTGGAGGACAGTTATTTTACATATTCATAAACATTCTGGGCATAGGAAGAAAGGAATCATAAATTCATAATATACGTTCTGCTGCTTTACTTGATGAGCCAAGGAAGCTCAGCTGCTGAGCCAAATAGCATCTGCCTAAGGACATATAAAATGGAGCCCCCTGCAAAGGGGACACGTGGGCTCCTCTGCTGTGAAGTTTCTGCTGGCATTTAATGTACTGCAGAGGACTGCACTAGATGGTATCAGATTTGCAGACTGCAGCAAGTCTTTTATCAAAGGCAGACATGCTCTTTCACAATATCAAGAACTTCTACATTCTCCTTATTCATTAGGGGGCATAAGGGAAGGAAGGGGAAAGCAGACACCAATGCCCTTTGGCCAACAGTGTATGCTGACTTGCTGCAGAGTGGCTTGCTAAATGAACAGATAGCTAAGATATCCTCTGTTGAACAAAAGCTTGCTCCAAAAATGCCTTTGCAGAGTCAAAGGACCATTGAAAGAATTTTCAATTATGGTAGACAACAGCAAACTGAGGTCTTTTGAAATTTTGCATTTCTATGCAGCCCTAAGAACATGACAAGGTTATTTCCCAGGATTCTCAAAGCATTAGTCTGTACCTGATATTGCAGCCAGTGATTAACGTTAGACACTTGAATCCAAAGAGAGAACTTATGTCCACGAATATAATGGACTGCACTCATTCGTGGTGTGTCTCATACAGTGCCAAACACACAAATAATAAATGACAGTAATGGTTTAATTCTGTTCAAGCCATTGGAGTCAGATCAGAAATGAATTTGGCCCCATTAGTTGAAGAGAAAAAATAAAGTGTTGAATGCTCTCAATTATTTACAGCCAGCTCTGCTTTTCCTCTTGAGGTTTTGGGCATGCTTTTCCCTGGATCAATAGGCTTTATTCAAATAAAAATGGTGCAATTAGAACCTCCCCCAACATTCTATTACTGTACTTCCTGAGTCCAGCTTCACTCAAGAGTGAGATGCTCTTGGATGATGTGCATCCTCAGTATCCTTTATGGTCTGAATTACACAAAAGGGAGGAGGCTTCTATCTGCAACCACACATTAAACATCTGTACTAGCAATTTCCTTCCCATTTAGACCCCAGTTGTCTGGCATGCTCAGGTTCTGCTGAGTTTAGCAGAAAATGACTTGACAAGGAGCCCATTATGCATGTTGCCAGTATTTTCTGATTCATTCCATTTTGGCCCCAGTCCCAAGGATGTCAAGGTAACTGTAAAGTCAACCATACAGAAATACTCAATGAAAGAAAAGACAGAAGATACACTAATCAGACCCTTCCCCAAGTTTGTTTTTCTAAATGTATGAAGGGTGCTAACACCAGAAGATTTGGCTTTTCCTCTGCTGGACATTTGCTTGCAGAATGGGAACTGTTGGACAGGGGTGGGAGAGCAGAGAAGTCCCTGTTCTTTCATACAACAGGAGAAGTGAAAGTCACAAATTTGCACAAGCTTGTAGGCAGTGTGAGGAGAAGAAATGCTACCACTGCTCCAAGCAAAACACAGATGAAGCAGCACTGAAGAGCTGGAAAAGTCTGTCATGAGTTAGGCAGGAGCAAGGAAAGGGGAAAGCATGATTTGCTCAATGCACACCGATTTTTTTTTCTCACCAAGAGCTGGGGAGCTCTCAGCTGAAAACCAAACAGAACAAAAACCTCACAAAATCGATGGTCGATTGTAAACTTTCAGATACAAAGTGGTAAATAAGTGATGGTAGCAGGAGAAACTCATCTGTCAGAAATTCTCATTCCATGGGCTAAGAGTCACAATGTCAGAATAGGAGAAATATCAGCAATTAGAAGACTGTGGTATTTTCAAAGGTTATTATCTAGATGCTGTGGCCTCTTTCAGCCAATTCCTGTTGTTCTCTATGTGCTATTACTCTTCAGGCAGGGCTGCAGTGATAGTCAGAGTCCAAAGGAGGAATTATCTCAGGCACATACCTCTGGAGATGGAAAAAGCAATCGGCTCATGCTCTGGTTTAAGTGCACACACAGCCACTTACTAACTTCTCCACTGGAATGGCAAAGCAGAATTGGAAGAGCAAGTTGGAAAACTCACTGGCTGAGCAAAAAATAGATTAATACATTAGGGAAAAAAAAAAAAAAAAAAAAAAAAGCATGACTGAGGTGAAAAAGCCCCACTATTTTCATCACAAGACCAAAAGATGACACCATCTTCGGAAGACTCTATTCCAACCAAAAGCCAGCATGATACATCTGACTTTCAAGCACTTTCCTTATACACCCACCAGGCATTCCCAGTCTGCACACTTGGTTTGGCGCATGACTCTGGTTAGGAACAGCCTACCTTTACCAAACCACAAGCTGAAACCTGCCTCATTGAAATATGGTGCTAGCAGTCACTGCATCATGGCACAATATGGCCATTTTCAGAGTAGAGCAATGTCTTCAGCACAGTCCCATGGAACAGAAGACTGTATTGCTACATTGATGAAAGCTGAATGCTGTCTGCAGGCTCCTCTAAAAAAACCCTGTCACAGGCTTTGCTGCATCACAGGTCAGCACTGCCAGAACAGGGTTACAGCCAGAAAGCATGAGCACAGAGAGGAAGCACAAAGAGGAACACAGAATCTAAAGTAGTCCCAATTCTCCCCATCTGTAAATCCCCTGGCAGTTACACAATGCAAATGAAGATTAATACACTTCCTTTCATGTCTCTAGCTCCCAACTTGTCACAAGACACTGTTTGTCACATACAAGTTCATTTTTCTACCTGTAACATCATCTCAGCCTGTCCTCAGAGGTTTTTGAAAGCTGGTGGTCCTACTTTTACCATACATCAGTTGAGCTGAGGGAAACCACACAACCGAGCACCATTTCCTGCTCCTCCCATCACCTGCTTTTTCTCATTTAGTAAAAACACTCAACATCTGTTGTAAGGTGAACAAAGACCCATCCAGATGCCTACAGCAGCGTTTGCCATCACACCAGGTGAGCACCTCATGCCAACAGTTTGTTCCTCCTGCTTCTTCCAAGAGCCAAGATTACATTCTGCACAACCACAAGCATCAATGTGATCAATCAACCAATCATACTGGAAAGTTCAATAGGTGAATTTATATTATAAGTGAAGTAATCTTAACAGCATAAAAGCTCAAGTAAAATTTCACACACTCATTCTTCAGTTGCATAGCATGGGTTAATTAAAGCATTTCACTGCTACTTAGAGAAGAACTGAGAATACATTGCTACAAAAATTTGGCTTGATCCTTCTTTTTTTTTTTTTCACCTGATGATTTACCCCAGTAAAGTTGATCTCTATAGATAGAAGAAACTGCTGGAAAATGTTGATGTTCTGATCCCACATTCATGAAAATCCAACCTCCCAATGATTTCAGCGGGTGTTAGAACAGGGCCTGCTTGAGGTAGAGAAGTGTGAATGAAACATTTACAAACAGCTACCAGCTGATGAGACTGCTAAAAGCATCCCACTCCGCTCCCATTTCCACACAAACACACAACAGCACGACATAAGCTATATTTATCAGATGTATGTGCTTCGAAGCAATAATAAAAGGCCTTTCACAACCTCTGACCACACGCAGCTCTACTTATTTTCCTGTGAGACGGTGCTGACAGATGCGAAAAAGCAGATACTTCTGTTACTGATTCCCTTCTGTAAATGCTTCAGATTAATTTGACGCACAGAACAGCCTATTTATAGTCTGAACATGCATTCGTCACACAAGGAATCAGAAAGGAACCTAGAAGAGCCTAAAATTTCCAAAGATTTGCCTTCTGTCAGTGCTCACATGCATTTCTAACTCTGAGAAAACTAAGGTGAAAGGAACAAGCAAGCGCTTCTGTAAAGTGCATTTAATGAGTTCCAAGAGAAGGAAAACTCCTCTGTTTAATATTAGATGCAAATTTCTGCTGGCACAGCAGTACACATCAACCTAAGAGTCCGACTTCCCTGAAGCACACAGCACTGCCCCTGCTTAGCAGAACAGGTCTGGATATGGACCCTGAATAAGAGGACCAACATTTATAGTTAACCTTTACAATGTCAGTGGGGCTGGAGAATTTCTTAGAGGATTAAGTTCTTGAACTGAGACTGTAAGATATTCCACCATTAATACCTTTAAAGCCTCTGTGAGAAATCTCTTGGTAAGACAGCTCCAGACAATGCTGTGGCTTTATTAGATTTAGACACTTTGAAACATGCTGGCACTTAAAAGCAGTATCAAGATGTGTTCAAGTGTCGCTTGCTTTTTGACCCTGTGCTTGGCAGGCTTTCCTTGAAGTACAAAACACAGAGAGGAAGCCAGAAGTAGAGCAGTGTGATCAAACAAATGCAAAAGCCCAATGAACCACTGGGTCTTACAGTCACTCATTTGCAGCCTTTGTGCTTTCTGAAAAGAGTGCACAGAGCACAATGCAAAGTTACCTAAGGACACCATGATTATCATTGTACTTTGTTGCCATCATGTGCCACACACACAGGCACACCCAAAGGTAAAAGGAAATCTACTTTCAGAAGTGCTCCTATCTAGTTTTGTCAAAGATCCAAGCTGCCCACTCATCTTTAAGAATGTGCCTCAGGGAATGAAAACTTCAGCCAAAACCTATGTCGGTCTGATTGTTCATCCCTGCATTGAAAGGGAAAGGTTGTCATGAGACACAAGACAACGGTCGAGTTTAACTGCACACAAGATAACAAGAAGACAGAAGAAATGAAAAGAAAAACCAGGACCAGACACTGCTCAGACATCACTCAGCATCTCCACAGGCTTTTGAAGAAAGGCACTCCAGACTGAAATGCTGAAACCTTCCCTGAAAATGATGGATCATCACTGCAGTAGTGCACAGCAGCAAAATCTCCCCTTCACGCACTCCTTCCCAAAAGGCAGGAATCCAGGCTGCTCATAAACTCACATACTGCCAGCAATGAAGCTGCAATACCTTGCCAGCTTAATCTTTGTGCCCACATTGCCTGCTCACCCTGTGGTAATAATCTAGCTGATGAGAGAGCAATGCTCATTAACCCCAGACTCTGAACCTTATCACTAAACTATTCCAGCAATACCTGTTTGTAAGGTTTTCAGTGCTGCTACATCAGTATGTTTCTTCTATTACTAAATCCACCCAGTCTGAGATATTCTTCTAAAGCTAAAAAGACCACACAGATAAGCAAGGGGGATGCAGAAGCAGAGGTTACCTTGCAGAAATGAGCTCCCATTACAATCTCATGACATGGGTAATAAAACAGTCGCACAGACACCAGTGCATCAACAGATAGAAAAAACTCACTTCTCCTTAATAAGCTGCACTTTACCCTCCACTGCATCCATGGAATGACTCAGTGGATTCAGTCACAACTTAGCAAAGAGCAATTGCTAAGTTCAAATGAACTTACCAGCAAGTACGCAAAGGACTGAGATCTTATTGCATCAAGCATTATTGAGGCTAAGTTACTGAAGTTAACTCTGAACATATCTGAAATATTTTTCATCTCACTACGAACAACATTGTAAAATTCAATGCAGTGACACCCTCTCCATGGCACGTGTGCATACAAAGCGTGTTCAGCTGGTCCCATTCCCATCATTCAACAGTCACCAGAATATCCATTTCCAAAAAGGAGAGGGGAGGGGAAGGAAGAGGAGAAGGAGAGAGAGAAAAAAAGACCTGTTGATATTTTCTAGAAGTGACACACACATCAGAGATTAATTGTGTAAGCTGTCACAAGGGCAATGACACTCATCACCGTGCTTCAATTTGGAGGCGTGGGCCTTTACAGTTGAATTCTAAGTTCAGCTTAACAGAAGAGCACAGTCCTCCAAAGATCTACCATACAAATGTTATTGTTCATCAAAAGTAGGATTTGGTGTTACTAAGCAATGGAGGCAATTCTTGGTGCACGCGCCAAAGTCGAAACAAGGAAAACACTTCTCATTTTATAGCATGTAATTAGCTAGGAATCAGTAATCAGTGAATGCCAACACATTCACCCATTTTCTCATTATACGTGGCACTGACACATCTCCATGGTATGTATTACCACAGGGCAGTTTAAGAAGCACAGACCAAAGAAAATAATTTAGGACAAGTAGCTTTAGTCAAATTTCACCTCCATTTACATCACACAGAACTACTGGACTAATTGACTCCTCTTCTGGGTCACACATGCACACCAGCAGCTCTTTGCTCATTTGTTCTATGTATGCCCATACTTCTGTACTCCAAGTCCAGCCCTTGTCTGATCTGCCCTGCTTTTCAAAATTTGCAAATTCACTGCATTCAGTGGAGTGATTCCCTAAAACAGGACGAGAATCTGTCTATTAAACTTATTTCCTGCTTCTCTTGCATCCAAAACGAAATAATTTTCAATTATTACTTTTTCATTTTCCCCAGAAAGCCGGACTGAAAGTGTGAATTTCACTCTGTGTGAAATATTTCACTCTCACGTTCCCTCCAATACCAGATTATAGGATTTTATTATGCTCAGAAAGAACTTAAGGTACAAAAATTGCAGAGAAGATGAAGGAAAAAATACACCCCCCACACCACATCACTGTGAATTACAGAAAAACACTGCATACATTATAAACTGTTTTGCTTTAAATGGTTGATCATTGCTCTCTAAAAGCAATTTTATATTAGATTTGCTGGTCCTCAGGATTCACGCATCTTCATTCTCTTGCAAAACCAGTTGCAAAAGATGCTAACATCTTCATATGTGTTTAAGTGCAAAGAACTAAATGAGTTACATTTCTCCAGCAAAAGCATACAAGTCAGGCTGCTTTCAACCCCCCCACAACTCCTCCCCCCAGCTTCCCCATATCCACACGCACACTACACATTAATGCACAAACAGATCCTACAGCTGACACAATCCTAGAGTACAAACACACAGCACTTGCAACTTCTTCCCATCATGAACCAGGATTTTCTCCGGTATTTCCAGATTTAGTTCCTATCTCTGAACAAAATAAGCTGCAGAGCATGCAAACTACGTGCTAACTGCGGGCTAGCTGCATGCTAACATGAAGCAGCCATTAATGCTGCACTGTGGGATGATATTGAAAAGGTTCATACATTGCTGGCAAAACCACAGGTGTTAAACAATTTTCAATATCAGCCCAGCAGGTCAGAAGTTGTCACAATGCAACACCACAACGGTAATTTGCTGTAATTCTCTATAAAGATGTCACTGGATTGTCAGTGATGCAGCACTGGGTAGAACAGATGCTACCAAATGAGGGTTTGCAGCATTCAGACAACTAAAATATGCCCAAATCAGTAAGCAAAGCATATTTTTGTAGCTATCTAAATCCAACAACTTTGCTTAGGTATCAAAACCACGAAGTATCAAACATCTACAATTGCCATGAAATCACCTGTTCATTTCCAAGCTAATCTATTTACTTTTTTTCCCGCAGTATTAGTTTTAGCATGAACAATTCAAGACTTGTGTCTGTCATTTCTTAGCACTCTAGGACAGCAGGCAATTTTAGATGTGTAAGAGAAAAGGGAAGGACACAATACTCTGCATAGCAAATGCTGCAAAAATGAAGTGAATCTCACACAGACAGATACTGAACTTACCAAATGGACCCTGAAACTCCCAGTATTTACCTAGAAACAAAATGCATTGCACACATTAGAATACTTTAGAACCATGTTTCTCACTATGTGCCAGTGAGCCCCAAAGGAAATACACTTAATCAGAGTTTTCCAGTTTGAACCTCTTCTTAAGTACAAATTTGCTCAAAGCACTGTGCTGACCATTTATCAACGTAGCCTCACCTCATTAGGAGTAATGGAGTCATTTTTAAGTATGATCAGGTTTTGTGCACTCTGCCCACTCTGTCCTGTCAGATGCCTCTCAGTCACCACTGCAGAGGGAACCGTTCCTGTTGGCCCACAAGTATTGTAAAACATAAAAGTGTCACTTCCCGATCCTGCAGTTAAGCAAGCCTTATAGCAGTAGGTCTTAGTGAGAGACCCATTGCCCCGCACTTCAATGAAATGGGGCTGCACTTTTAAACCGTGAGGCAACCTCGCATCGATGTTGTTGTTGGCCTGCTTGTACAAGTCAGCAGAGCACCGTTCTCTGACCCCACAGAAACCTGTACAGCAGGAGTCCCCGTACAGACTGTATCTGTAGCACTTGATAACAGTAAGCCCAATGATTGTGAAAAGGAAAACGAAGGAGATGGAGCACAAAGCAATAATGAGATAAAGAGTGATTTCTGAATAATTGCTCGGACTTCTAACGTGCCTTCTTGTATCAGGGATGATTTTGGAAACTCTGTCCACCACGGCAACAGTGATGGCTACTGATGAAGACATCGGTGGCTCTCCGTTGTCTCTCACCTCCACCGTCAGGTTGAAAGTAGGTGTGCTCTCCTCCCTCAGTTTCCGAGTAGTCCTAATCTCCCCAGTGTGGAGCTCTATCCTGAACAAATCTGGGTCTGAGGTTTGCACTATGTAGTAGAACAACCAGGCATTTTGTCCTGAGTCCCCATCAATGGCTATAATTTTGGTTACCAAATATCCAGCATGAGCTGAGCGTGGGATCATCTCCAGGGCTGCTGAAGTGTTGGTTGAGGTAGGATACAGAATCTCTGGAGCATGGTCATTCACATCTACCACATAGATGTAGACAGTGACAGTGCTGCTCAGTGATGGGATCCCAGCATCCTGAGCCTGGACAACCACATGGAATTCCCTTAGTGTCTCATAGTCAAAGGATTTGACAGCATACATGTCACCGCTGTCGGATTTAATGGTGACAAAGGAGGCGGCAGGTAGCCCTTCAATCTCCCCATCCAACAGAGAATAGGATATGTAGGCATTTTCGGCGACATCTGGGTCAGTGGCTTTGATAGTGCAAAGCAAAACTCCAAGGGGGTTGTTCTCAGGGACGTAAACTGAGTACACAGGCTCCTCAAAGAGCGGAGGATTGTCATTGATGTCAGAGATGACCACATGGATCACCTTCTGGGAGGAGAGAGGGGGGCTTCCAGAGTCAGTAGCCGTAACTGTGATGTTGTAGGCTGCTGCTTTCTCACGGTCCAAGTTGCCTTGGGTGATCAAGGTGTAGGAATTCTTGAAAGAGTTGAGCATAAAGGGGAGGCCAGGAGGAATACGCAGGCTTACCTGCTTGTTCAGCCCAGAGTCCTGGTCTGTGACACTCATTAAGGCCACCACAGTTCCTGGCTTTGCATCCTCTGGCACTGGGCTGTACAGAGAGGTCAGGACCACCTCAGGAACATTATCGTTGGCATCCACAATATTGACCAGCACTTTGCAGTGCCCGGCCATAGAGACAGGGCCCTGATCAGTGGCTTGCACATAGATCTCATAAGAGGATGCTTCTTCATAATCCAAGGTGCCATTAACCCGTACCTCCCCTGAATGTGGATCCACACGGAAGAGCTGCCTCACCTTCTGTGGGGTATAGCTGCCAAAAGAATAGATCACATCCCCATTGGAGCCCTCATCGGGATCTGAAGCATTGAGTTTGACAACTAGCGTGCCAGGGGGCGAGTTCTCCAGCAGGTTCACGGTATATGTAGAGCGATCAAAGGCAGGTGGGTTGTCGTTGGTATCCACAACTCGCACAGAGATCTGAGCTGTGCCGGACCTGGGGGGATCCCCACCATCCACAGCAGTGAGCACTAGCTGCAGCAGGGCACTCTGCTCTCGATCCAGCGGCTGCTGCAGCACAAGCTCCAGGAGCTTACTGCCACTCTGGAAGCCTTTAAGGTCCAAGGCAAAGTGGTGGCTGGGGCTCAGCTGATAGCTCTGCACAGAGTTGGTGCCCACATCAGGGTCTTGAGCACTCTCGATGTGGAAGCGGGCTCCGGGCACGGCAGACTCACTGATCTCCAGCCGGTAATCCTGGCGGGGGAAGCGGGGCGCGTTGTCATTGATGTCCAGCACCTCCACCTCCACGTTGTGCACCTCGATGGGCTGCTCGATGACCAGCTCCAGGCTGAGGAAGCAGGTGGGGCTCAACTCACAGAGCACCTCTCGGTCCATACGCTCCCGCACCAGCAGCGCCCCGCGGCCCAGCTCCAGCTCCAGGTACTGCCGGCCGCTGCCCGACGTGAGCCGCGCTCCCCGTTCCGCCAGCCGCCGCGGATCCACGCCCAGGTCGCTCGCCACGTTGCCCACGAAGGCGCCGTGCGGCAGCTCCTCCCGCACAGAGTAGCGGAGCGGCCCGCCCGCCGTCCGCCCGCTGCTCATCCCCAGCAGCAGTAGCAGCGGCAGGCCCAGCGCCACCGCCCCGCCGCGGCTCTGCCGAGACGCCGCCGCCGCCGCCATAGCCGGGGGTGGGAAGCCGCCGGAGCCGCCTCGCCCGGCCCTGGCCCGGCTTCACACCCCACCGCCCGGCCGCCTCACGCGAGCGGCGAGCAGCAGCCGCCGGCCGCCGCCGGCTGCCCGGCCCATGTTCGGAGGCTGACCGAGGCGGCGGCTCCGACCTCTCTCCCTCCGGCTGCTCCGGGGAGGAAGAAGAGGAGGAGAAGGCGGAGGAGGAGGAAGGAGGAGGGACCGGGACTCGCCGGATCCGCTTTCTCCTGCTCCAGCTGCCGCGCGGGCGGAGGCGGGGGAGGACGCTAAGCCGCGGCTGGCTCCGGTTCAGCACCGCGGCCGGGAACAGCGGCTCCGCGGCGGGAGGGGCGGGTTCCGCTTCAGCACCGCGGCCGCGGAGAGCGGCCCCTCCGCCGCACGCCTTTCCCAGCGCCGCGCTCGGCTCCGCTGCGCCGCGCCGGCCCGGGGCCCGGTCCCGGGGGGGAAGGCGTGCGGACGAGCCCCGCTCCCCCCCGTGGCCCCGGCCTCACCCACGTGTTGCCGCCCCTCGGAGCGCCGGGCCCTTCGCTGCCGGTAGCCGCCGAGGAGGGAGGGGAGCGGTCCGGCCGTGCCCAGCCGCGCCGCCCCTCGCCTCCGCCCCGGTTTCGCTGCTGAAGCTTCGGGGGCGCGGGGCGGGCCTCGAGCCGCCTGCACTTCTGGACCTGCTGCTGCAGTGCTAAAATGCATCCGCCTGGGAGAGTTAAATCAGCGCAGGGCGCCGAAAAAAACCGGGCCTCCAGCCAAGCCTGGTGCTGTCTGTGTGCTGCTGCAGTGGGTTTGACGACCTCTTTCTCGAAGACCTGCCCCTCTGCTCCCTCGGAGATTCATCTTCGCTGCAGCACCGTCCCTCTGCCCAGCCCCTGCGGGGCCCCTCTCCCTCCTTTCGCCCCTGCTGCAGGCCCACCAGCTGTCGGGCTGGAGAAATTCTGCAGGTCACACCCACGAGTTCAGAGCATTTAAGGTGGGCTTCAGCTTCCCATTAACGCAAGAGAGGCTCAAGGTGATTGAGTGTGACTGGAGAAAAGATGGAGAAGCGCAATACGAGCTGTTTTCCAGTTACAGTTGTATCTTCCTCTGCTCACGTGTTAGAGGACTGACAAAAAGTGGAGTGATGAAATTCAACCACCTCAGCAGTGGGGGAAAAGGTGCTGCAGCTGCAGTAAGTTTTTACCCCAGTGCCACAAATCACAGTCAAAGCAATAAACTTAAGTACCCATTCATACAGCACATAAGTCACTACTGATGTATTTATGGAGACAAACCACTGAGCATAATCCTCCAGGGGTGCATGCTGTACCTATTACCCAGTGCAAAGTTCCTCTTGTTCCTCACCAGGTCTTTCGGAATGACTGCTGAAATCTTTTCTGGATGGGGCTGGTCTATGAAATGCAACAGCAGACCTCAATTTTCAGCTAAAGTCTTTCTCATTGACCTTTTGAGGGTCTGGGCACCTGCCCCAATGCAGGGTGATTTTTGAGAGCACCAGCTTACATTGTGAATCCCAAAGGTTTTTACTACAATGTACGTGATGAACAAATCCTGAAGAACAACTGCCCTAACTCTGACTCAGCACTGCTGAGATTACCAGTCTATCAGCTTTTAACTGTAGCCACTATTATCGGAGAGGAACTAGAGGAATTAGAAGAGACAATATCAAGAGTAGAATCACCCTACTTATGTTCAATACTCACGTGTTGATTTACTTTTCAAGGCCATTTCTCTACTCCAAATATTTGCCTTCATATTTAATATGCCTAGCACTCTGGGGTCTGCAGGTATCGTGGTGGGAGCATCCTACCTATCTTTTTAAGCAGGACAAATGTGGGTCTGTGCAGAGCAAGAAGGGCAGATGGAGAAACCAAGCACCTACAATATCAGGAGATCTGCTCGTTTCATCCAGTGGTCTAAACAGGAGCCAAATACTTGTGAGAAAAAAAAAGCTTCCAATTTTTTTTTGTCTAGCTATCCACCTTCAAGATCACAAAATTCAAAGATTGAGAACAAAATGCCCTGATAGAACAAACTAACTAAATGATTAGAAGCCCAAATTTTCTTTTTTTGGTGTTGTTTTTTGTTTGTTTCTTTGTTTTCCATTTTGAAATTTCTGAATCTGCAGTACACGTGGATTATGTGGCTGTGTGTCAAAACAGCTCACTGTCAGCATATGAAACAGAACAGACACACACTCAGTTTTCCAGACAACTCAATATTGGCTCATCCAGTCAGGTTAAGGAGCACCTCTGCCCCACATCTCCCAAGCATACAGGTACAAAGTCCTTTAACAAACACGCATCACACCAACAGACAGGATAAAAGGCAACATCTTAGGCACTGATTTAGGGAATATAATGGTAGGGATTTTCTCAAAAATGAGCAATGCCCATGGTAAGTGGCATTGGGAAGACAAAGCCCACCTCTGGGGGCAAGTTTTCCTTTCTCATTGCTGCTAGGCCCCAGTGATCTACTTCTGATACATACTGAGGTTCCCCTCTAGTGCATTCCAGCTGGGTACCTCACCAAGTGACAGCTGGTGAATGCTTAAATATTACCCATCCCTACTCACATGCTACCGGGGCTCATCTCATAGAACCGCAGAACGATTAAGGTTGGAAAAGACCTCTAAGATCATCCAGTTCAACTGTCTGCCAACCACTAACAGCACCCACTGAACCATGTCCCTCAGTACCACCCCTACCCTTTCCTTAAACACCTCCAGAGATCCCACCCCTTTGTGAACAACTAGCACTGTGCACACCTTAGGTTTTGTAAAGTACTGCAGAACGTAAAACTGAACACAGATAACACACACATAACAAAACTAGAAATTTCCTTCAAATGTGTTTTGAAATCTCAACGTCAAGTTCCTACAAGATTTTTCTCCTAATTTCAGAAGTTTAATTCCAGCGATTGTCTGGCCTCTGGAATTTTTGTAAGCCTTAAAGAATGAATAAAATCAGAACAGATTAATACTGTAGCTTGGCTGATACACACTAGCACTGTACAAATGTAACAGTCTTTCTGAAAATATTTGCTTTACAGCATTCAGGCTGACCATACAGTTTTTAAATGATAACACTGAAACCTCTATTCTGATTCAGTGTGCCCTGAGTTACTCTGAATCTACATAAAATTCATCAACGGCCACAACAATTTTAGGTATTCCCACTGGCTTTGGTGGGAATGCTGAGTTGGTCCTGCAGATGTTGGGTTTTAATTCAGGAAAATACTCCCATAGAGAAAACACCTCAGGGTTTGTTCTGTAGTAATATTGATTTGTATAGCAAACGACAATAAAGGAAACTCAGACACAAAATTTCAGTTTCAGTTGGACTCGGACTTCGAAACCTGGAGTTTTGCTTTCCAGAAACTTCTTGAAATTTCATAAAACTCCAAATTCTGAAATACCTTAAAAATCACTACATAAGAGTGTTCCCAGGACTTCAGAACAGTTCACGGAAGAGAGAGCATCAGAGTCTGTCCCTGCAGCAAAAACCAGCTGATGGAACACTCTGGGCCAAATACCCATTTGCTGACAATCCTGACAGCTCCTGAAGTGACGGATACAACCTGCATGCAGTATCTGCACACTCACGCCTGTTGGGCTTCACTGACACAAAAATTGCACCACTACGTTTTGCTTGGTTAAATTAAATTCTATCAGTTCTCTGATGCGAGTACAAACATATGGAAGCAGAGAAATACACACTGGTTTTACCAAGATGCTCAGAAATCAAATAAGTTATATGATAGTAACTGTAACTTGTATCATAAAGCAGCAATACACTGATATGCATCTGTAGCAATACAACTGTTTCAATGTAGAAAGTCACCACAATTCCTATGCAAGTCTCTCTTGAAATCTTACTATATATAGGTATGCCAGAATTAGTAGCAGCATAACACAATGCCACAGAAATATTTCTGCACAGATATTTCTCCTGGGAGCGATACAATTAAAAACGAATACAGTTCTGCACTTATTGAGGGCCTTAAAAGTTCACCTGTTTCCTATCACATCTGTACCAGAAACAACTTCATACATCAACATAACTAACATCACCTAAATTTGCTTGAGCTGCAACATATCTGTTCTCTTTAATTCACTGAAGAGTCCTTCCTTCCTCTGCTATTTCTGAGTCTCTCATAAAGCAAAAGTAAAGAGATGTCAGGAAATAGGAACATGTGACCATGCGCCATGTTAACTGAAGAACTGTAAGGAATTTTGACACCTGAAGAGACATTTTGCTTCTTTGCAAATGACTTCACCTTCAGTAAAGCAAATCCCTAAAACATGACATCCAATGACTCAGTGCTGTGACGCAGCTCCTTTCTGAACTTGTGGGAAGATGCAGATCTGAGGACCAGGCTCTAGATTTTCGCACTCCGTTTTTTCGGCACGTACTCTTTAGCAACAAGAGATTATTTAAGTAAGTACACAATGCTCTTGGCATACACAACTCCTGCCTTCAGATAAGGCAGTGTGCAAAATGTATAGAGACAAGTCTAGATGATCCACACAGTTTTCAGCCATTAACAAAAAGGTGAGCTATGTCATTCTGTAGAAAACCCCAGATTTTCTCCTCGTGTGCCCACTTGCATGCGGTGCTTATGGTTTGTCTGCTTTGCTTAGAATTAAATCAAGTCAAGAGGACAGGCACAGCCATCAGTCACAAGGCCAATTACATCAACCACAGGGGAAAACAATGCTCATAAACAGAAAGGGAATGACTCCTATGGACAGTTTTTCCAGAAAGGTGCTTTCTTCTAGCCCACGAGTACTCTGAACGCCTATGGAAAGATTTTGTTAATCTGAAGGAACACACACTAATACTTCAGTCCAACCCCCTGTTTCAATTTGTTCCCTTGGGATTCTAGAACTCTTCTGCATCCCACTTACTTCAGTTGTGTCCCCTACCCTCACACACATCTTCTCTGAAGAGGACAGTGTCTACACTTACGTTGTTTCTGGAGAATCCTTATGTTTCAAGTACTATCTGGTCAGGAAAATGGCACATAGGATGATTAGGCAATGTAAAAGCAGGAGTGAAAAGGGTTTGATGAGCTTCCATCACTCTCCATTCAGCTACTTGAGCTCAGAGATCCCAAAATATGAGCAAGTGGGTTCTGCAACAAGAACAGAGCCACCAATCAATCCTTCAAACAAAGCCCCGCAGTTGAACCACATCCAGTCTTCATTCTCAGTGTGGGATTTTCTGAGGACATGGGATTCTCCCTCTTCTGAAATACACTGCAAAGTGCCTCCCTGAGGCAATGTAAACTTCTTGTTTCTACATCCGACTTCTTTGCTCCTTCGTTCCAGTCATATTCTGCACTTGATTTCTTTGCTGATAAGTGACTGTTCTACATGCAGCTTACCTCCCTTTTGTTTGGAATAGGTAGTGTGCCAAATTGCTCAGCTCAATGTACTCTGCTCTTTCATATCCTCCCATAAATTCATTTTTTACCATTGGTATGAATAACTGGTGAGATTTTTTTTTTTTTTTTGTATCACAGACATCTGAAGCCAGCCTATTTAAAACATTGCTGTTATGGGAACCAAGGCTGCTAAACAGCCAAATAAATAAATAAATAAATAAATAAAATAAAAAAATCCTGCTTGTATTTAGGTCACAATTTCTTTCCAGTAGCATACTTGATAGTATTCCAGAAAACTGCATGCAAAGAAAAAGTGGCGGTGAGTTGGGGTATAGAAAAGAAGGATTTATGTTGTAAACCTGAATTTAGACAAGCCACAGACAAATTACATATAACAAGTATACAAACAAAATGCATTTCTCTGCTTCTCAAGGTCTTCAGTTAATTATTTCTGACTTGTAGTCTAAAATGTAAGGATGGCTCTCTCTCTCTGACTCATCCAGTTTGTCACCTGCAATATTTCTTCTCATAACTACAAATCCTTCCAATAACTTATTGACAATAACTGTCACATACTGTGCCATTCTAAATGAAAGAACAATAACAACTTGGATGTGGACAGAATAATTTCCACCACTGTAAAGTTGGTTTGTGCTTTCCTTTACCTATATTATGTTTCTTTCCAATCTCTGCCTCCATCTTTGTCAGTCTTCCATACATACTATGATTCTTCATCTCAAGCCATCTGGTCGTAAGACATCCTCTACTCCACAAACAAATTTCTTCCAGATTATTATCATTATTAACATTTCTAAATATTTAAAGAGTGGGACTCAAGTGTTTTAAATCCTTTTTTTTTATACATGACCATTGAGTTCAAGTCTCTACTGCTGCCTCCTTCGCTCTGCTAACTCATCCAAGATGGACTGGCAGTTCTAAAGCTCTCAGTCTTGTCTTCATGTCCACAGACCAATACTTAAACCCATCCTTCTCTTCTGTGTTTTCCTATCAATCTATTCTCCTTCTTGAATATTTGTTCCACATGTTGTTTTCTTTTTCATATTATTAGTGTCAGTAGTAATCTTGTCGCTTTCCAGAAAATATTCTCCTCTCTTCATGTTGATTTCCCTTCTTTTTTCTTCCTCAGCTTCCTAAGACTTTTAAGTTTGTCCTTCTGGATATATGAGAAACTGACAGTGTTCCAAAACAATACCGATAAGGGATGCTGATGTCTCCTTTTCCCTTCATTTTTGTCTACACACTTCAGATAAAGTGAGAAGCCAAGCACCAAACAGCAGCACTGACCCAATGGAAATTGAGAACTAGGTGTAAAAATAGAAAGTGAGAATCAAAAATACAGGGAAGGAGTAATATGAGGAACAGTCCGTCACCTTATTCACTGCTGAAAAAGACTGACAGCACTTTCTTCGCAGCCCGCCATTGCTTCTCATTTATTAGCAAAAGAGTTCAAGTTTGCATTATAGAAGACTGTATGAGTAGCTAAATGCTGTGTGTTCACTCCTTTAAAGACACAGAGTGAGATATATCTATTAAATTTATTTCTGCTCCCTGCTTAAGTGTCTCTCAGTAGTTGATTATCCAAAATCTGAAATGTCCTCATTTGGATCTGAAAAGGAGCTGGCAATCAGGTAGGCTGGTTTTCACGCTGTTTTAATGATGACCTAAGTTTGTCTTTGAGCAAGTCAGAAGTATTGACTGCCAATGCCCTAACTATAAACTGTACATCTTGTGCTAGATCAGATTTTGCTTTTTCAAATGTCAATTCCATCTCCTTCAATTGCACTTTCAGTTCTTGGCCTACTAATGACTTTTCCAGATTTGTTGCATTTCCTAATAGCATCTCCATAAATTCCATTACTCTGCAAAAATATATCAAATTAGAAATGATAAATTCAAGAGATAAAAGTGTATCCTAAGCTTTGCTTCTGATGTTCTATTTATTGAGCCTCGTATCTGGGTAATCATATTGAATTCAAAGCAGCACACACACAAACACCAAAATGAAGACCTCCCTCTCTTAGCAGAGCTACTCTGCTAACTACTGAGTAGCAAGATCACTACTTGCATCTGACAGTTGACTCGTGCTTTTGATATTGAAAGGTATTTCACTGCAACCATCTTCTATTTGCCTCCTTAAACGATCATAAATAGTTCTTCGGGTTACGTAAAATATAACATGCCTTCTCCTGGTTGAATAAGAAAAACAGAAATGAACAAATTATATATACATATGTACACAAACACTAGTTGAAGCACACATTAACTTGTTCCACTGGGCTGCAAATACCAAGTGTATTTTCTTAGCTAAACAGACCTAAGTGCCACTTCAGTCTCAACCTGACAACTTAAACGTGGCTTAAATGGTTTGTGCTCATTCCCTGTACAGGAATGCATTCCAATACGCATTCAACATGCCATCTGCAGCCACTCCAAACAGACCAAGACTTGAGAAGTAATGTGCGCAGTGTGAAAATGGATTATCCAATGGTTACAATTAAGCATTTTTCATATTGCTCAAATTTCTTGGAGCAGCTGAGAGTGACACACCTGTCCTTTCTCCCTCTCTGGCACACCTCCAAAGCTGCATGGAGCTTAGCACCAAGCTCCAAGCGTCTGCTCCAAACTTCTATGATTTTCTTACACACCAGCAAGCTACAACTTCCTCCTGAAGCTAAGCATGTAAAGCAGCACTGAAACAACGAAGGACATATTCTCTCCATTTCAAATCAGACTCCATATCCTACCATGCTGAGAGCTACAGAGCTGCCCTAAATGTCAGCAATTTAATTAATAGATTAAATTATAATGAATAGAAGAAATTATACTTCAGCAGAATCTAAAAGGGTCAGAATGACCTTCTTTTTCAGGGCTGCATTTTAGGATTATCCACGTAATAGCTGCTTTCTTGATGTCAAAACAAGCCAGTATCAAATCTACCATTTTACCATAAAGCAGTCAATCAAGAAACTCTCTAAGACTCAAGCTGGATGTTACAAAGTAGGCATTCTTCAATATCAGCTTTGGCTGTGCGGATTGCCTACGCCAGAGACCTTCTCTGAGGTACAAACATATTCCACACAGAGACTCATGAAAGCTTCCTCATCTATACAAAGTCTCAGGAATCTCCCTTATCTATTCAATACAAAGTCTCACAGAACATCTCTTATCTATTCTACAACAGAGATGCAGATCCTTCCCATTAGCTAAACAAACAACAAGGTTATCCATTAAGGGTCCTATCAAGCTGCAACTTGTATCAACCAGGAAAATAAATCATTAGTGTTATGCCTTCTAAAGCATAAATGTGGGGCAAGTCAACACCTCTAGCCCTGGATATAGCACTCAAACACAGTCCCCACACTTTCTGCAGCCAGAGCCTCAGCCACCACTGCAGTATTGCCTCCAAGCAGCAGCAGGTAGAACCAGCTAGGTATCAGTCACGTCTTTGCTGCAGAATGGATGAACAACCAAAAGAAAACCAAGGCATGGCTCGGGGCTTCTAGAGCTCCCTACAACAAACATGGCCTGTATACAAGCAGTATATAGCATATTTGCTATGACATAAGAGCCAGATGTGGCGTGGATGTTTCAGTTCTGCATGTCTGGTTCCAGCCTTTCACAGCTTCCTCAGCATTACCCATTTTTAGGGTAATTCTCCCTATGGTGAGAAGGAAGTAACTTCACCCTGTGATAAAATGATGGGGGAAAGCCTCCATCACAGAAGTCTACCCAACTTTCAGCACCAATGGGGAAGACTTTGCCCAGCAACACAGTTAAGTAACCAATAACCATTCATCCCATCAGCCTTGTGGCTGAGCTGCAGGTCTTGGCTTGCAGTTCTGATAGACATGCTATGGTCTTCAGTACATCGACAGAAAATATAAAGCCCTTAGCTATTTTACACAGCAGCAGAGAGCCATTAAAGAAGCAGGAGGACATTACAGCACCAGCCCCATAAAACATACTGACTCTGTGAGGAGTTTTATGAGATCAGTAATCCAATGGCTGCTGTTCCACAGCTTTCTGTATTTCATGTCTGCCCAGGAATGGCTGAGCAGGGAAAATAGGGCAGGAAAATATTTCATTTTTGTTTGCTAAATTCTCAGAAGGCATTTCTGAGCTTAGAAGATTTTATTTCAAATCCTATTAGGGAAAAAAAAACAAACAACAACCACAAAAAACCCCCAGCACATTTGCCTAAACTTTGTTGCGCTTGGGCTATTTTTAATGTATAACCACATCCACAATGAGCACAATGTTTTTACTGCAGATTCTGCTGAGGTTATCTCACCTCAGGACAAGACCCATTGATTTTCTTATTCAGCAGAACAAGGAACAGCTTCTGACCCTGGCTTACACCCTTGGCCAATGACTTTGTTCTACATTTTTGTTTCTCTTTGGTGTCCTGAAGCTCTCTGAGATCTCATGTCTTCCTTCTCCCTGAATAGCCATGCAGAAGTCGGTTCTTTTTTTCCTCTTCACTTGCATTCTATGTTCCAGCCATTTTGTGCCCTCTACTCCACCTTTACAACCTCTATCATATTTTCCCTTAGTGAGGTTATCAAAACAGAACATCAATTGGATTCTAACTGGGCACTTACAAGCAGTATCTGATAACATGCCAAAGATCATCTGCCAATAATCTTGTACATAAGCCCAGCAACAATTTTGCTTTATCATTTCTTACAAAGACTGTCTCAATAGTTTGAGTTCATTACCTGTAACTAATCTGAGCTTTTCCTTTCTGTAATCCTTCTGATTTTACCTGTCCCCATTTATTATATTTTATGCTGGATAGAGAAATTTGACTAAAAGAAATGACTAAGATTAGTATGACTGAGGTATAAATACAAGTGTGTGCACAAGTGAAAGCACTCAAAAAAAAAAAACACAAAAGGACTAACAGGAAGAATGGACATTATTTGCTGCAGAGCACCCTATGTGAGATTTCATTCAAATGAATGAAGAGCAACAAAATGACCTGAGGCAAGGTGTCAAGAAAATGGAGAGGAGAACTGGAGCCTTAAAATACACTGATGAGAAAAACAAGATAAATGTGAAATCCAAAAATTTCACCAAAGACACTCCAGGGTGGTGAGACAAAATACTGAGACAAGAAGATCCAAAAAAGAAGAGAAAAAGGCAGTGGTGAATGGACCATAGAAAATACAAGACCTGTAATGTCACAGACAAAATTAGCTAAGAACTTGACAGCATGATATTGTATGGGCTGACAGGTCTAGGAGAAATAGCAATCATGTTATTAAGAAGATGTCAGAAAGTTGCTGACCACAGCTGCCCACATCAGGGCCTGTAGCAAGCTTCAGAAATGCTGAGGCAGCGCTGTTCAGATTCATTGCTGCAACAAGATCACCTCTGATGCAGCAAATAAGAGCACCTGCGATTGAGACTTCAGAAGGAGATGCAAAGGAAAGAGAAGATGCAGGTAAGTGGAGGGCAGATGATGATCAGAAGCTCAAAGGAAGGAATGAAAAGCAGTATCACTCATGCAATACCAAGAAGAGGATGAAATTCCCTGGAACTGAGTTGGAGGTTTAGAAAACAAGGGAAGACAAAAGCAAGCTATGTGGTGTGGTCAACACACCCAGTGGATAGGATGCCATTCAGAGGGGCCTGGACAGGCTGAGCATTGGGCTCAGGAGAACACCACGAGGTTCAGTACGTCCAAGTGCGAGGTCTAGCACCTGGGACATGGCAACCGCCACTGTCAGTAGAAGTTGGAGGATGACAGGATAGAGTGCAGCCCTGTCAAAAAGGACTGGGGGTATTGCTGGATGGCAGCTGGACATGAGCCAGCACTGTGCCCCTGTAATTCAGAGAGCAAACTGTACCCTGGTCTGCATCCAAAGTAGCGTGGCCAGCAGTGCAAGGGAGGAGGTCTGCCCCTCTGCTCTGCACTGAGACCTCACCTGGAGTGCTACATCCAGATGGAGAGTGCTCAGCACATGAAAGACATGAAGCTGTTGGAGTGAGTCCAGAGGAGGGCCACAAGAAAGATCCAAGGGATGGAACACCTCCCTGTGAGGACAGGCTGAGAGCTGGGGCTGTGCAGCCTGGAGAAGAGGAAGCTTCAGGGAGACACAATTGAAGCCTTTCAGTGTAAAAAGGGAGGCTGTAAGAAAGATGGGGACAGACCCTAGCAGGTTCTGTTGTGACAGGACGAGGGGAAATGGTTTCAAACTCAAAGAGGAAAGATTGAGAGTGGAAATAAGGAAGAAGTTTTTCACTACAAGGGTGGTGAAGCACAGGGTGCCTGGAGAAGTGGTGCCCTGTCCCTGGAGACACTCAAGGTCAGGCTGGATGGGCTCTGAGCAGCCTCATCTATTTGTGTGTGGTCCTGTTAGTTGCTGGGGAGCTGGACGAGACGGCCTTTATGTGTCCCCTTCTAAATAAAAATATTCTTTGATTCTATTCTGTGATTCTAAGACAGTAACAGAAACATCTGATTGTGCCATAAAACCATAAACTCATGAGGACTGGGTTTTATTCAGTGTTAGATCAAGGGCTTCATGATTTCTAAGTGTGTTAATTGGTTCTTAAAATGGCAGCAGTATCTGGGCTCAAGTGGCTACTGAATGGCTTACAGCAGTACTGCAGAGGACGTGGATATTCTCAAGAAACAAGTTACATATACATACGTATAATTTATTATTTGTAATGGGTGCTGAATGGAGAAAACTGTTTAAGTACGCAAAGCATATCTGTTTTCCATCTTCTTTTCAGGATTCTTATAACATCAGTGACACTAAACTACTTACGTTTCAGCTTTAGGAAGAGTTCAGTATTTCCTTCCTTGAGCACAAGGGTCTATAGTGAATAGTTCGAAGTGGTTTACATAATAAAGTATTCTTTTAAAAGCTAGGCTATATCTGGTGTCTAGAACTATCTAGTTCTGGAATATTAATGCAGATTTGCCTTATGAATTTTGCATAATTATGCAAAATAATGGAAAAAAAATATATATATATATTACTGACGGAAGCCTCATATTGTGTCTACTTGTTCCTACAACAGCAGACAATGTCATTGTGGTGTCAAACGTAGAAAGAGCCAAAGAAAGGTTTGAAAAAACAAGGAGACAGCCCTGACAATGTTCCCATTCTTGAGATACTTAGTCCAGAAAACTTGACACCATAGTTATCCTCTTGCTGAATAAACACAGAGTCATCTTGACATTGCATTCTGATTAGAAGACTTTCAGCTCCTTTTCAGTCCTTCATTCAAGAACATAAAACCACCCACACTAAGGACTCAGCCAAGTACTGGTGGGTTATTTTCTGGGTTTTGTACTGTTGCAATACAAAAACCTTTATAGTTTTCCATCTTGATGGAAACAAAGTACCCCCACTCAAGGTAAAAATATCAAAAGGAAATCGCTATTGGATTTCTGAGCTACCGAATGGCTTGCCTGTTTTATTCCACTGTGCTACCTGTTTAATTACTATAGCGTTACATCATCAAATCACTTAGTTAAGCTCTTAACTCTGAATTTTGACACTTCTGACATGTTTGTTTCTCTATCAATAGTTCCTTTTACACCTTCCATGTGCTTCTAGTGATACTGTAAAGTCAGTCCCCCACAGGAAACTTCATGTGGCCTATCACACTTTCTATTGATGAATGTCCGCTATGCAGTAACTGACCTATAGGACTTACAAGCCTCTGAAGTTTTGAAGTAATGTCTTTCTAAGGTAAATTCTGCCTATGAATAAGGAAAATTTTGTTAATTCATTTATTTATAACGTTGTAGGGAACTAAACAGTAGCAAAGGTTGCCCAGAGAGGCTCTGGTGTCTCCATATCTCAAGATTCTCAAAAGACATCAGGGTATGGCCATGGGATCACTTGGTCTGCTTCCATGCAATGCATTTCTACACTTTCTGCACACTGAAATTCGGGATTCTCCTGGTATGGGCATTATTTTTGCTCTCAATGCTCCTGTTCTCAGTTTTCATTCTCATCTGGGCCACCATCATACAACTGCTATTACAGGAAGGTCCTGCCAGCTCTTGGCTTAAACAGTCTTCTGTGTTGGCAGGACTTGAAGGAAAGAGCTTTCCAGCTCTTTCAAGAGTCTACCAAGTTCAGAGGACAAGAATTACTCAAAAGCTTATAACTCAGCCAACTTGAGTAGACCTCAACAGCTATTTAACACGACAGAGACTACTTCACAACAAATATCGAGTCTTTTTTCCCCCAAATATGACTTGCCAAGCCTTTTAACGCTAACCACATTTTTATTGCAGGCAAAAATGAATATTCTTCACCACCCTCAGCCTGAGGAATGACCAAACTGCTCAGTTAAACTTTTAACAGGCTACCATTGGTTTGGGCATATCACCACTCAAAGAGGCCAGAGGGTTTTATAATTAATAGCACCAAACCACTTTCATAGTAAGCAGTGCTGCGAACACAGACTGAAAGCCTGAAAGGTTTTCATTCATTCACTAATGGAGAGAGATGTAAATACGGAAGTTCATAAATCCAAGTTAACCATTTAAATTGTTTTAATGAATATTAATAAAAAGTTATTGTTTGCTCACATTCGCACATTTCTGAATCTCCTTCCATCTGTTGCAGAAGTCATAGATGACAAGAGATACTTTGCCTAGAGCAAAATATTCTCCATATAAACAATATAAGTGTGGGACTAGAAGAAAATTCAGCTTGAACACAAGGTGCTGTTATATATGACAATTACTACTGTCCAGTCTCTCTCTGTTAAAGTATTTCAGAAAACATTCCTTTTAGAAGAATTAATATTACATTACGGATGCATTACATTAAGAGACCAAAGACTATTTATAAAAGTAAGTGTATCTTTCAGACAGAACACTTTTACATATAAAATCATCCCAGCAAACCAGACTTGTGCATTAGCAGCAGCCAAACACACATTTGGAACAGACTAATTGTACAGCATCACAGCTGATAAATAGCATATTTCTGCTGCCTCTATAAAGATGGCTGGAAGCCCTTGGTATAGAGAGACAAAATGTATCATGAGGTACTGTAACATACACTTGTTTGGTATTTTAATGTATTTTAAATAGCTATAAGACATGGAAATTTTTCAGAATGCACTCCAAAATCCCTTACTCCCAGACTATGATTTATTTACATTCAATCTATTTAATACACATTAGATGAAGTGTGGCAGTGTTTTCAGAGGAAAAAAAAAAGAAGTATATATAAATATAAAGCTATTTTAACTTACTTTTTCCGCTACTTATGCTCTGTCCTGACATTTGTTCTACAGTATCACTTAAGAGGGAATAAGGACACGTAAACACTTTTTGAAATTTAATGTCTTTGCCTTTTTCAGTTGTTTGGATTTTTATGAGATGTGAGCCATGACTCAAGTCCTCCAAGTTCTAAAGTAAATGCTTTCTCATTAATCAACTGAGCAGCACCTTTCCATAATGTGAGAAGAGTATCAGTAACACTCCTTAAAATCATAGATATAAGATCAAATTATTCAGTATGTATCACAGATGAAAACTGGCATTTGCATTTATCAGCTTTCTGATGAAATTCATTATTATGTTTTTCAGTGAAGCAGGTTATGATTGCTTGTAATCTCTTTCCATCAACTCTGCTTGGGTGCTAGAGTTACCAAGACAGAGTAACAGAACCCCTGAATTCTCAAGCAGAAAGAATATTTAAAAGGGAGAGCAGGATTTCCTTGCAAAAGGCAGAATATGAGCCACAGTTCTACAGATAGCACAAACAAGTACCTGCAGGAAGGCCATTTCCACACCTCCTCACTGAATAATGACACCATAGCATGAAGCATCTCTTCTCTGTTTGCAGTCATCCTAGAACACTGAGAGCACAACACCACCAGCTGCTTCAACTGTGTAAACTGGCTCATCTTTCACATGCTGCTGATTTATTGTAGGAACCCCTCATGTTATACAGAGGGAGAAGAAAATTAATTTTTTTTTCACTTTATCACAATTATACATAGTTAAAAGCAAGATCTAGGCTTCTTGTTGCCTTGCTCTAGAGCAGTCCACCTCTGCTGGATGGAGAGGAGGAGCCTGAGGAGCTGCAGCCAGTGGGAGGGATCAGTCTGGGAAGATGGCATCCATGGGAGGGATCCACATGGAGCAAGGAGTGGCCATGAAAGAGTAGAAGATGCTCAGTTCTGGACTGAGCACAGCTCCCATTCCCTGTTCCTCTGTGTCAAGAAGAGGCTGAAGAGGGTGAATGGGGGGGAAAGGTGATTTTAGTTTGCTTTCTGTTTTAGTTTGCTGCTGTCTGTTAGTAATAGACAATAAAATTATAGTAATGTCCACACACTGAGTCTGTTTTCCCCATAACAGTAACTGGTGAGTGACAACTCTGGCCTTGTCTCAGCTCTTGAGCCCTTTTCTACCATAGTTTCTCCCCACTTCCTTTAACAAGGAAGACGGAGAGACATGGTGGAGTTCAGTTGCCTGACTGTCCCTGGGTTGCACTTCACACAAGAAGCCATTTCTTCTTCATGTGCACCAAGAATTTCCTTTCCTGAAACTTGTAACCATCACTCCCTGTCTTTCTGTCACTGCAATGCCCTTTACACAGTAGAGGAACAATGTTAGATTCCCTCTTGCTTTTATTTTCTTTATTTAAGTTGAACTCCAACTGTTTCCTAAGTTTTACAAGAACCTATATTACCCACGTTAAAAAACACTGGTCTCATTTCCTAGATAACAACAAAAACAAAACAGAAGAGACCCTTGGATTTGAACTATCCATTGGTACAACGGGAGCCTGCAGCTCCAGGGCCCCAATGTTCAGTTCCGATTTTATTCTGAATAATCTTGTTCCACTTTGAGCAGACTGAATGAAGAAAAGCTCTTTCCTGACATATATAATTGCAATAGTAAAAAGCTTCACCAGATGAAGAACTCATATAGTATTCCTCAGTGCACATCTCTGTTCTGCACCCACACTCTGACTCTGATCAAGTTGGCATCTTTCCACGTTCTGCATTAGCTCAAGTTATTTTTTCTTGTAGTTTTTCAAATAAGGTGAGATGCATTAAAGAGATTGAATGCCTTGTAGAGAAGCAGGATGTTGTAAAAGAGGAGATAAGAACCCGCTAATTCTAATCCTTTGACAAATATATAATACCATTAAAAAAACAAAGATCAAAGTGCAAGTAGAAGTTCAAAGCCAACAACCCCAAATCCTTTGAAACCATTCCAACTGACAACTCAGATTAGACAAGTCATTTACAAGGATGATTTTACTTCATCAGATCTTGAAGATGGCAATAATCTCCTTTTTGTTTGGAAGGGGGGAAATTATTTTCTTTTACACTTGATTTCCTTCTAAGCAATATTTTTAGAGTTGAATTATCTTCATTTTTCATGACTGCCCAAAACAAAAGCCAAAAAGATTTTAAAAATTGCATGAAGGGTCCTCTTGAAGAAATATATAGAATCGATAAAGGCCATCCTGCATGACACTGTACATGACACTACAAAGAAGAAAACTGAAGAAGATATATTTAAAACATCACATTTTAATGACCCCTGAAACATCATGAATTTTCTTATGATATAAACCTACAGGAGATAAATAGCTGGTTGATGCACAGAGCAGAATTTGATAATTTGAACAAATTTGGCTAGACCTCCCTTTTCAGGGGACTGGAGGTGTGAGGAATAGTGGAAAACTGAGTAATACAATGGGATCGTGGCTGCAAATCTGAAATCCTTTAAAAGAATAAACACCTCAGTCTGCAACACTGCAAAGGTCATCTGTGTTTACAACACAAAATGTTACATCAGTTCCGTTTCAGCACCTCTAGCATTCTGGTGCTCTTTGTAAAATCAGTGTCCCTTCATAAAATTGGGTCACTGAATACTCAACTCATCAATTGCCCTAAAAAGCACTTTTCCTATGGTTTATTAGCAGTCACAGATTTTCTATTTCCTACTGAACAAAGCTCCTTAAATTCCATAGTTCATTTAGTCTTAACCACATGGCAGATGTCTTGAGTTCTTGCTATCTTCAATATGCTGTGAATGACAATGAGAAACAGAAAAGGTATCCCTGATCAAACATATAACTGAACGTGTATTATTTGCCATGATTATTATTTTCTATTATTTATATATATATTAAAAATATGTATTTTTTAATCTCTATCCATTCAGAAAAAGAAAACTGTCTCTCATAGTCAATGCAGTACAGCACCATACTCTCTCCAAGGCATTGCCCAAGGCTATTTTTTTCCATTAGGAAATGTGCTTGAGGATGCACTCTAACCCACAAGCTGCAGCATTTGTCCCTCATCATCACACAGCTCTGTAGAGTAGAGCACACCCAGAACAGTCTTCCATTAAGAACATCATAGAATCAGATTGGTTGAGGTTGGAAGGGACTTCTGGGTCCATCTGGTCCAACCCCTGCTCAAGCAGGGCCATCTAGAGCATCCTTCTTAGGACTGCAGCCAGGCAGGTTTTGACCATCTCCAAGAAGGAGAATCTCAACCTCTCTGGCCAACCCATGCCAGTGCTGCCAGTTTCACAGCAAAAAAGTGCTTCCTGATGTTCAAAGGGAACTTCCTGTGTTTCATTTTGTGACCACTGTCTCCTGTCTTGGCACAAGGCAGCACTGAAAAGAGCCTAGCTCCATCTTTCTTACACCCTCTCTCCTGACATTTTCCATAAACGAGATCTCACTGCTGAGCCTTCTCTTCTCCAGGCCACAAGAGTCCTCACTCTCTCAACCTTTCCTCATAGAAGAGATGTTCCAGTCCCAACTTTAGTGGCTCTTCTCTGTACTCTCTCCAGTCTAATCTCTCTTGCACAGAGATTCGTGGGATCTTACAAAAGGAGAAATCTGAAAATGAGGCTATACACCCTAATACTATTGGTCTAATCATATCCCTGTGAATGTAACATCATGCAATGAAAAATGTTAGAAACACATGGATATTGCACCAATCCCTACACAACTGCTGGCTACAAAGCAGGGCCTAACAGCTATTTAAAATACATTCCCAATACACATAACAGCTAAGCCCATTCAGCTGTAAAACTACCTTGCTCAGCTTCTGCTTGCTGCACAAGAATTGGCAAGGGATGAGGAACAGCACAGTGATTCTTGGAACCAAGAGCCTCATGTTTCTTAAATGAACATCAAAACTTCGATTTTGCAGACCAATCATACAAAGGTGTTTTACTTTGAGGAGGCAGCTCTTTCAGAACAAGAAAGAAAAGATGGCTTTCACTGAACAGGGTGTCAGGGGGAAAACATCCATCAGGCTGAGAAGAGCCCAGGGAAGGACAGCAGAAATAACCAATTAGAACAAACAAACAAACCATTCCTTCAGAAAGAAAGAATCCAAAGCATAAAAATAAATCAATGCTCCTTAGAGACACTGTTCAAAGACTGGAAAGTAAAAACCCCTTATTTTTTTTTAATGTACCTTCTTTCTCTGACATATACTTTCTGCTTGCTGTATTTGTCAAATTTGTATTTATTCTCCAAATGTCTCTGATTGCAAAAAGTCTTTGAGTTTTTGGCTTGCCAATCTCTTAATTCCCAAAAGCCTGATTGCCTCTTTTAACAGTTCTTACAGCTCTTCAGACAATCCACATCAAGCCACACTTAATCAAAATTCCTTTCATCATCTCGGTCTAGAAAGAATCAGAATGAATCCCAATGAATCCCAAATAATTTCTGCACTGTGAAAATCATGACTGCTACAAAGACAATTGACTGAGAGGTGTGTTTTCTGGAAGTCTCTCAACTACCTCAGTCATAACACATTTTGATACTGTTTCCCTGTACTCTTACACAGCAGGACTACAAGTCTACTGTGTTCATTGTAATTCTTTCAAACGCTATTCCCTCATATGTCAAAACTAAATACTCAGCTTCTGCAAGCAGAGATCTCTCTATGTGGGCACATTTTCAGTGTATGCACTGATAGTTTACAGAACTGCCTTCTGCAAGGGATTTTCCCAGTAACAAGCAAGGATGCTGCACAAGCATGCACATCAACAAGGAGCAACCAAGAGGTAGAACAAGTCCTTCAACACAGCCTTAGATGTAATGCAGAACCTTTATGATCTAGAAGTAAGCTGATATGGAAAACTAACTTTAATTTGCACTGAGAAAGTTTGGTCCTGCAGGATTTATGGATACAGCTACATGCAAGTAGCTCTCAGCTAACACAGCTTTTGAGGACTGGAGCACCAGTCTGCATCAAGCAGAGCTGTCTTAGCACAGCTCAAGCTCTGCAGCAGCCCAGCCAACACGCTGCCCTAGCTGTGAGCTGGCTTCATGCAGTCACGACCATCTCAATGGTCTAAGATACTCCACAATACTTAGAATATTTGGTTACTTGGGAAGTCCCACCTTCCAGACACTGGAGAACTGACTATAAAATTATTCAAAGAAAACTATGTGGCAGTGGCTTTAAATGTTTTTAATAGGGTATTTTTACTCTTGTATAATTGTCATGGATGTTAACAGCTTATTATCGTTTGGTAAGCACATGAGACATTATATAGACACAAAGTATGAGACAACTGGGTTCTTACTCTGCTTTCAAGATGTAATGTTGCTACCATCATGTAGTAAGTGCTATGAGGGACTGGGGAGCTTGATCAATATCAGAAACCCCACATATGGTCTTGACTGATTAACTAGATTCAACAGAATTGTAGCAAGGGCAGAACTAGAGACACTGCAACACGTCGAACGACAGAACTGGATACAACTGCAGCAGCAGAACTCTTTAGAGACTAGCAGAATTAGCCTACAAAGAGCACAGTGGAGAGGGAGTCCTCAAGGGCTGGTGGTACCAGCTGACATCCAGGGATGGCTTCCAGGGCCCCACTGAAAAGTTTAATGATGTTACAGGATGTTGTGCAAATCTAATAGTATTTGCTGAAGACAACCATATGACATGATTAACTGCAGTAACAACTTGACACCCGTCACAGAAATGAATTACACCTAAGAACCCAAAGTGCAGACTCCCACAAGCCACTCTTCATCCCACCTAACTTGTCTTTTGAAAGCTGTGCAGCAAGTCTGATGCACAACACTGATGCATAACCACTGTGTACAGATCATGTTTAAACTAAATGAAAAGAGATAAGATGGCTGAGACGAAGAGGATGAGTCGCTGTCAGCAGTTGGCTTTGCCTTCCAAATATTCAATCATCAAACATTTGGGTTGATGAAGTTAGGCACAAGAAACACCATTTTGGAAGATTTACCCATCTACTTTACCATCAAAGAAGTATTATGATAATACCTGATCGATCAATCAACATATTCCATCTATAGACGAGGTAACTTCTGTCTCAAGAAATATCAGGCAATGTACTTTCTATCCCCTCGATAGGGAAATATTTCTATTGTATAGAAGGCCCTATGGAAATATACATAGGGGGAACAAATTTGCAAGAAATATGCTTCCACAAAGGAAGAGAAGATGCAGAAAAGGGATGTTAGCATGACCAGACAAATGCAGAGACGACCCTAGAAAAAAAGACTAAAAGAGGTTGATCTGTTTAGCGTAGTCAAATAAAGCCTAGGAAAAAAAATACGGTTGCTTTCTAAACTATGAAGAAAGCCAGCCCTTAAAAGGGAAAGGAACTATTTATACTAAAAATGACACTGCTGGCACGAGAACAGATGTCTACAAGTTGATAGCAAATAACTGTTGGCAGGATGCTACAAGTTGGTTTCAAAGCCTTGGAGGAATGACTTTCCAATTGGAACACTGGGCACAACCTAATGAATTTTGCAAATAAAAGGAGCATTTTTACAATTAAAATTTAAATCTTTAAATACAAAGTTTTAAGATCAAATGCTGGTTCATATAGGAAAGGACTGGCCTTGATCCAAATGGTGTTTTCTTGTCTTATGCTTTCATACAAGTACTACTACTCACATCCACTCTCCCTCAGCCCAGCTCATTCAGGCTTCCCCATCACTGCCTTTGCCTTTAAACATCTCCAAATACAGTCACATTACTCTTCACATCCCCTCAAGGCCTTTGTCTCAAGCTTCTCCGTCTGTCACTCTCCCTCCCCTCCACTACTTCTATAAATAGTACTCCAAGGCAGACATCAGACACGCAGTTTCAGTCCAGCAACATCTGCAAGCTTTCCTGGACAAAGTGTCCTTCTTGTTGAACTTTGAGGCTGCATCCTTCTTTGGGAAAGATAAGTGGTCAGAAGAAGGGAAATCTACTGAATTCCCCACTGCTGAAATTCCTTTGGCTGTTGCTGTTTCAAGGATTTTCTTGGCCTGATTCCAGGAGTAACTTCTGTAGCCAAGAAATGTGTCTCCACATCTGACTTCTTAAAAAGTGGGCACAAGACTGCTGTATCTGGGCAGGTTGTTATCTGTACAGACAGAAGGAAATGGCATGGCGTTTACCTTTCTATTTGGTTAAGTTATGAGGCCCATCAGAATGAGATGCAAAGGGAAATTACATGGCTGGTCCTTACTTCTGTGACAAGCCACTGATGCTTAGCCTGCAGCAGCTCAGCCCAGATTGTGTGCCACTGTCAAGAAGCGCATCTACTTTCATTGCTTGAAATTCATGCCACTTAGCATAAAATGATCCCACTGCCACTACAGTTTACCAGGAAATATTCTCCACTGCCACACTGGTGTCTGTTTTTGTTGATGTAACCTAAATATTGAGTGCAAAATCACAGAGAGCTCACTATGCTTCAAATGCGCTACTATCTTACAGGCCTTTTGTGCACCTAATGGACAAAACAAGCAAACAAAAACACTGCAACAATCCATGGCCACATCATGACCCCGAAAACTAATGACCCCAGTGAACTAATGCTTCCTTTAGTCAGTAAAGCCACTAATGCCTTTGTCTCTAATACAGCAATGCAGCATTGCCACGTAAAATGCTTTTCACTTGGCTGTCACACATGCTACACTGCACAAAGAGATGGTAAGACGCTGAAAGATGTACAGTTACAGTTTACTGCAGCTGTGGCCAAAGTTCTATTTTTAGCACTAACCTAAATAGAAGATGTTAAAGCACAAAACGGTCTCACACTTCTGGATATGTAAAAAGCATTCAATCCTGTCATTCAATTCAGTATCAAAAGAGGACCAACTATAAATAAATAAACCTAAATTTTGAAAACACATTTAATTTCTGGAACTTCCACTAACCTTGTACTATACGTAGACATTTCTCTGTCTTCCAGGTACTAAAAATTATAATCCAAAGAATACTTCTTTAAATTGGGGATTTAACTTCTAATCAACTTCTGATTACATTATAATTTTGGAGTCATTCTCAGTGCCTTGCTTTGTAACAAAGGATTTGCTCCCTTTTCCTTTTAAATATTTGATGCTTACTTTTTATTACATTTTAGTTCAGAGGGTAATGTAATGCTCATATCTGTAAATCCAAATGAGTTGGTCTGAAAGCACGTGAACACAAAATTCAACGAGCAAACTCACATGCTATTTTTTACCAAAATATCCATTGCTAAATGCTGAAAAAATGCTTGTCCTCTCATTTTAATATAAAAAGAGTAAACCATTCAATAATAGAGCAACGAAAGGGATTTGGTAAAAGGAACAGTTTTCAAGAACGAGTGACAGTTCTCTTTTCTACCTAAGATAACTGGAAACTATTTTCCAAGAATCTCTTCCAAATTGTTCTATTTCACTTTATTCTGTAACTTAGCAATCCCAAAGGAGGCAAAGGAATCCAAGTACAGCAACTGTATCTTCTATCCACTCCTGATTTTCGTAACTTCGGATTTCTGCTAGAAATAAGTAGAGTCATAGAATAATGGAATGATTGGGAAGGGACCTTGAAGCCCCAAACAGTTCGAGAGCTCTGCTGTGAGCTGGTTGTCATCCACCTAACCAGGTTGCTCCAAGACCGAGCCCCATCCAACCTGGCCTTGGGCACAACCAGGAATGAGGCACCCACAGCTCTCTGGGCAGCAGTGCCCAGTGCCTTGCTGCCCTTATCAAGAAGAGTTTCTTCTTTATATCTAATGTAAATTTATAATTTATTAGTTTGAAACCATTTCCCCTCATCCTGTCACTGCAATGTCTGATAAAAAGTCCCTCCACAGTTTTCCAGTAGCTCGCCTTTAGGGACTGGAGGTCTTTCCAGAGCCTTCTCTCCCCTAGGTTAATCTCCCTCAGCTGGCCTCCACAGGGAGGTGATCATCCTTGTGGCCTTTTCTGGACCTGCTCTAATAGTTCGCCTTCATCTTTGACAGAGAGCTGTTGGAAAGGGTCCAGAGGAAAGCCACAAAGATGAGCAGAGGACTGGAGCACCTCCCCTTTGAAGACAGGCTGAGGGAGCTGGGCTTGTTCAGCCTGGAAAAGGCTCTGGGGTGACCTCATTGCAGTCTTTCAATACCTAAAGGGAGCCTACAAACAGGAGAGGAATCAACTCTTTGAAAGGGTAGATTACAGAAGGACAAGGGGAAATGGTTTGAAGTCGAGGGAGGGAAGATTTAGGTTGGATGTCAGGAGGAAGTTCTTTACCGAGAGAGTGCGGAGGTGCTGCAACAGCTGCCCAGAGAGGCTGTGGATGCCCTGTCCATCCTTGGAGGTGTTCAAGGCCAGACTGGATGGGGCCCTGAGCAGCTGGGCTGCTATGAAATGTAGAGATTGGTGGCCCTGCGTGCGGCAGGGGGGCTGGAGCTTCATCATGCTCAAGGTCCTTTCCAACCCTGGCCATTCTGTGATTCTGTGATACGCTGAGATCCCCAGAGCTGAATACTCCATATTATACACATGTTGTTAATTGTTCAACATGCAAATCACTATGATCATCAGCACCGAATTAATAATAACTGTCATAATTTTGTTCCTAAGGATAGATAAATTTTCGTAATTCTGAGCCTTCTTCCTTACTCTTCTGCTCAACACAACTAATGCACAGCCTTTGGACTTCTCACACCTGTCACATCTATGGTCACCCATTCCTGAATATAAGAGCAAAGGAAAGAAATTTGCCAAAGAAAACATCCAGGATTTATTTTCCCCACTATGGAAAGCTCCTAAAAATGTCTATCACATCTCAAGACTAAAAATTTACCTGAATGGCTGACATGTAGACAGAAGTAATTGGGCACATTTTGGTTGTTCCTATCACAAAGAATAAAAAATGCAAATGCATTCCTGTTATTACTCAGTCCATTAATATTTTAGCAACCTGATTTTCAAGATTTTGCTCAATAGGAATGCAGACATTAATTGTAAAAATGTTCTTTCGTATCACATTTGTTGTAAAAGTTTTGCAATTACGACTTACTCTACAGCCAAGGATACACTTTTAAGACACAATCAGTGTTCCTGAAAACAAACCCTGAATTAAGTGATAGCCAAAAAGTTTTCAATTCCTTGCTAGAAAGCTTTTACTGTGGGAGGTTTTTATTGAGATCCTCCAAATAATCAATGATATTTCCAAAATACACCAAAGCATAAGGAACAAACTCTTCTTTTGATACTGTCAACTGCTATTTTCTTACTGAGAGGCACAGTTCTCTATTCCACTACAGTGGCTTAAAACTGTCCAGGTTTTCAGTTAAATACTAGGTAGATCATCAGGAGTCAATCAAGTAGCATATATTTGAGAAAAGATCCTTCCTTGAGAATAGGATTTCTGTGTGAAAGGTGTTCAGAAAAGAAAGCAAAAAACCAACCTACAAAACTATTTCAGCTCATTAAAAAGTGGATAAAAGACACAACAAACGTTGCATAGTTAAGAGTGAACAATGAACCTACACAAAAGTTCAAGAGTTATAAAAGGAAGTATTTTTCAGACACTGTCTAAATGAACGTATATTTGTTAGCCAAAGAAGTTACTGAAGCTACCCATACACCTGGGCTCAAAAGGGGACTATCCGTTTCCAAGCATTAAAAAGCATAATAGTGCAATAAGCATCATGACTACAAACTTACTACAATCTCCAGTAATTGTTTATAAGGACAAAAACTGTGGGAAACAGATTATTATCGTAGCTGTCTACCAAGGGTTCCTACCTTTGCCTTGGGAACATCTGGAACAGCTCTTAGCACAGAATGTTGGCCTGGACAGAGCTGGTCACTGTTCTTAGTCCTAAAAAGCACTGATGTAGACTCATTCAGAATAAACAGAATCATTAAGATCAGAAAAGACCACTAAGATCATCTAGTCCAACCATGTGACTGTCTCTAACTGGAGAGTTGGAACTTGAGACATTCTGGTGTCTGTTGAGTTTCAGAAAGTACTCTGAAGGCCAGGATTCGCTGAGTTACTTAAACTGAGGCATCCAAAGTTGACATAACTAAGAAAAATCACTCTTTAATTACGTTACTAAATATTACAGTAAAAAACAAATCAAATGACTGAGCCTTTCTAGGCAATTCATCTGGCTCACAATAACGATGATGCCTTTAGGTCCCATAACTGCTGGATCCACATATTAGTTGTCTGCTACGCATAGTAGGGAAAGTTGGTAGTGTGTAGACAAAACATCCCAAAACTTCACAAAAATATACTTAAAATGCAAAACACCTATTACAAACACAACTAATGTTACTTTGCATAGACGAAAACTGAATCTTGGACAAGTGACCTGGTAACACCCAACAAATATGATCTATAAACATACCCCACATTGTAATCCTTCACTGTAATGACAATAACATATTTTCTTCCACAGTCACTCATCACATGTTAGGGTTTGAAAAGAGAGACGGGTACTTGACATCTTCTCAAGAGGTTCTCAATATGGAATTCCTGCTATTTCAACATATTCCAAACTTGGACGCTGTAAGCCAGCATCCTGGCTCATTAAATTGATGAATGAAAAAAGTCTCCAGAATTACTAAAGAAATCACTGGTTGTATAAATGTAGAAAAACCTCTCATAGATTAGAAACTTGTGTGAACTCTCATCATGACTCTACTTAGCTATGTGAATAGAATGGCTCAACTTACAAGGTATTTATCTTCAGCTACATGTGCATACCCTAAATGCGTGTCGCACATTTTGCCACACTATGACCACACTCTAATCCAAAAAGAGCTTTCCAGACAGATTCTAGCTTTAGGAAATACATAAAAGGATATGAAGTTTCCTATGGGCACCATAAAATTACACCTACTCTCCTGGATGAGCTTCTTAGTGGCCACATGACTGGGAGAAAACAAGTGAAAGGAGGAAGTACTTACCATGAGGACAGCACTCAAACGGTCGCTTTGGATCTGCTGCACCTGGATGCAGGGTCCTGGCACCTGTAACCTTGAGCCGTTGGGAACATTCCCAGCATCCCCATTTGGGATGCCGCTGTTCTCAAGCCCAAGGCCTACAGATGCCCTGTACAAGTAAGTATGAGTCAGTTTACCCACACCAGTGACCTCCAGCATGTCCGGTGGGAGGTGAGAGCTGGGAAGCATGTGCACACTGTATCGATATTTTTCATACTCGTCAGCTGAGCAGCAACAAACGCTGCAGCAGCAGCCCTGGCGGTGACAAGCCCAGCAATGGCACAGCCGTGCAATGGCAAGAAAGAGGAGGAACACTGTAAAGATGAAGGAGACACAAGCAAGAGAAACAATCAAGTAGATGTTTGTAGCGTTGAGCAGCGGCCGTGGCTCCCCATTGTCATCGAAGTCAGGCAGAGCCTGGGGCAGAGTGTCAGCCAGCAGGATGCCCACAGTCACCGTGGAGGAGAGCGGAGGCTCCCCATGGTCCCGCACCACCACTACCACCTTGTGCTTAAGGAGGTCGGTGGAGCGCAAGGAGCGAGCGGTGCGTAGCTCACCCGAGTGCGGTGCCAAGTGAAACAGCGTGGAGTCAGTAGAGTGGGCAAGGTGATAGGAGAGCCAGGCATTCTCTGCGTTGTCCTCATCATCTGCCACCACTTTGGTCACTAGATAGTCCTCGTCAGCCAGGCGGGGCACAACTTCCACTGCCACTGAGCCATTCTGGCTGATGGGATACAGGATGGCTGGGGCGTTGTCATTCTGGTCCGAGATGTAAACATTCACAGTCATGGCAGCACTCAGGGCTGGCGACCCACTGTCCTTGGCTTCCACTTGGAAATGGAAGCTTCTAAGTTGTTCAAAGTCAAAGGCACGTTTTGCATAGATGCTCCCATTGACCAAGCTCACAGACAAAAAACTAGTCAGGGCACTGCCTGCAACTGTTGAATTCCTGAGTATGTAAGAGATCTGCCCATTCTCCCCTATATCAAGGTCAGAGGCTGAGACCTGGTAGAGAAAAGCACCAAGTGGATTGTTCTCCTCCACAAACACATCAAATGTGTCAGCAGCAAAGACAGGGGGGTTGTCGTTCACATCAGAAATCTGCACCCAAAGTGTCTGCTGAGTGGTGATGGGAGGAGATCCCAAGTCTGTGGCAGTGATGGTGATGTTGTACCCACTGATTAGCTCTCGGTCCAGGAGCCCGCTGGTGACCAGGCTGTAGTAGTTTTCCAGGGAAGGTTTTAACTGGAAGGGAAGGTCATCAGGGATCTGGCAGGTCACTTTCCCATTCTCCCCAGGGTCCTTATCCACAATACTCAGCAGTGCTATCACTGTGCCAGGAACAGCATCCTCAGGGATGGGATTGGAAAGGGACGTAATTGTTATCTCTGGGCCATGATTGTTCACATCAGTGATCTCCACCAGCAGCTTAGCTGTGCTTGACAAGGCAAATGCCCCTTTATCCCTTGCTTCAATAAGCATCTCGAGGAGAGGTCTCTGAACTGCTAAATCGCCACTGACTGTCACCTCCCCGGTGTGCGGGTGAATTAAGAACATTTGCTGCAGGTCAGCAGCTGTAGCATTGCTAAACGAATACGCGACCTCTCCATTGGGACCTTCATCCAAGTCCGTGGCATGCACTTGCACCACCAATGTGCCACTGGGGGAGTTTTCCAGGACACTCGCCCTGTAGACTGACTGCTCAAATTCTGGCGCGTTGTCGTTGGTATCCAGAACAGTCACAACGACAGGGACATCACCAGACCTTGGAGGATCTCCACCGTCTTTGGCTGTAAGAACAAGTCTGTGAGTGGCTTGCTGTTCCCTGTCTAAGGCTTTCTTCAGCACCAATTCAGGATACACACTTCCGTCCCCGTGTGTCTGCATTTCCAAATGGAAATGGTCATCAGGGTTCAGAATATAATTCTGGACACCGTTAGTACCTTCATCGAGATCTTGGGCAGTAGGGAGCACAAACCTTGCCCCAGGTGACAGGAACTCAGGCACACTTACACGATATTCACTTAAAGGAAAGCTGGGAGAGTTGTCATTTACATCCAGGACTTTAAATTCCATCCTATAAAGCTCTAGAGGGTTTTCTAGCACAAGTTCATAATTCAGAAGACACGCAGATTTTAGTTCACAAAGCTGCTCTCTGTCTATTGGCTCGTTAACAGATAAAACCCCCGTGGTTGCGTTTATATTAAAATATTGCTTACTTGAACCGGTGATCATGCGAAATTTCCGGGCTGAAAGTGCACCCGCGTTTATTCCTAAATCCTTCGCTACGTTTCCGACAAACGCTCCTCGCTCTGTTCCCTCGGCGATGGAGTACACCACTTGTCCCTTCGCGGTGCAGCAAATAAGGCAGAAGACCATCCAATAGACCCGCATTCTTCCTCCCCTACTCAGCTCCCCGCAGCCCGGCTCGGCAGGAACATAATCCAATATTTCAGCGAGCAGCCCAAGTTCCCAGCGAGCGGGCACCGGGGCGCACCGGCGGCAAGGCGAGAAGTTCGCTCCGGGTGCGGGAGGCGCCCCGGTCCCGCGCAGCTCCGCCACCGCCGTGCGCGGAGAGAGGCGGCCGCTGCGCTGAGCTCCGCCGCGCTGCCCCCGCTCCTCCGCCGCTCTCTGTGCCGGGCGCCGCGGCCCCGCTCGTCTCTTACCGGGCAAGCGGCAGCGGCCCGCGGCGGCGGCGCCACCCAGAGGCCGCGGAGTCACCTGCGCGCGGGGGGTGGAGGCTGCGAGAGCCCCGCCGCTGCCCCTCCGCCGCTCCTGTCTTTTTATTACTATCCCCCTTTTTTTCCCCTCTTTTTTCTCCCTTTTTCTTTTCCCTCACCTCTTTCTCTTTATTTTCCCTCTTTTTTTTTTCCTACCCCACCCCCCACCGTTTTCTTTTCTTTTTCCCTCTTTTTTTTTCCTTTTTCTTCTTTTTCCTACTTCCCACCCCCCACCTTTCTTTTTGCCTTTTCTCTCTCTCTTTTTTTTTTTTTTTTTCCCTTCCCTACGGAGACCCGTTGCTGCGAAGAGGCTCGCGGTCCCCGACTTAAAGACATGGCTGAGTTTCCGTGAGAGAGAGACGCAGCAAAGCCCCCGCTCCCTCCCCCTTTCTGCTCCAGACAGACGATGCGCCCGCCGCTGTCAGAGTACGGGCTGGAAGGGAAACGTGTATAAGAAGTGACAGGCATCGGCTAAACATGGGTTAGCACAGTCCCAGCACGCTCCGGCTGAGAACAACATCTCCCAGAGGGGTTTTAAGAGCACGATTAAGGGAGGCAGTAGACTCTACCCTTGTTAAACTAAAAAGGGAGACGGGAAAATAAAAGGAAAAAAAAAAAAAAAAAAGCCTATTTCTTGCTTTCTCTTTTATACAGAGTAAATGAATTCGGATTACAGGAGGGAAAGCGGGTTTCTCCCGTAACAGTCCCAGTCTGATCACTCGCAGCCACAGGCGAGCTCCTCTCCGACCTCCAGGGCAGGATGGGACGGCTCGGCTGGGTGGGAGGACCGGGAGGCTGCAATGGGAGAATTGCTCGCACAGAAGTAAAGACCGGCGCCAGAAAGCTCTTGCATTTAGGACAGCTTAGGAACTGTGTGGAGAGACAAATTGATACTACGCAGAGATAACAGCCCATGTATGAAAATCAAAGCTGTCTGCCCCCCCAGCCCTCTAAGCAGCTGAGAAAGGGCAGAATGCGCTGCAAAACACCTCCTAGAAAACCTTTCCTCAAGTGACCTTCGCAGCAATTTACCCCCTGGTTTCGACCCTGACAATCCCCACTGGACTCCTCGGATTCCAGCTTCCTTCTCTGAGAGCTTATTGTCATCACGAGATCCGATCAATCAAAATCGAGAGGCTATAAACCCACAGCAAGAAGAGAACTTAACCCTAGCAGTGTTCATTGCTTCTTTATGCCGTTGAGAAATGCCAGCCAAGTAAAAAGCATTGCTATTATATGAAGTATCTGGGCCTTTAAAAAAACGGGAGCACAGCCAGAAGTTGGATATAAGAAAAAAAAATAATAAATAAAAATCGATAGATTTCTTTGTAACCTCACAGATCAGCAAAACCTTCCAGAAAGGTTTCTATCCTGTATGCACCAGGGCAACCCATGGTCAGCCCCAGCACATGTATTTGCTGTTATTACAATTTTCTAACTCCAGGAGCACCTGGGAGTGTCTGAACGTTGCATTTTCCTTTTACTTCATTGATGTACCTGTTACAGCTGCAGGTACTGCAACATTTGCGTGCACCCACCTTAGTTCACACACCATGTAAATTTGGCCAGGGGACCATTGCATGCAATATATAAT
>NW_024885200.1:454239-521221 GCF_019232065.1 Centrocercus urophasianus | reverse complement strand
GGGGGCGCCAAAGTGCGGCGGCGGCGGCGGCGGCGGCGGCGGGCGATCCGTACGGGCAGCGGCGGGGCCGGGACTCGCGGAGCGGCGCCCGATGGCGCGGAGGGGCGCGGCGCCCCACGGGAGGCGCGGACGTGGCGGCGGGGTGAGTGCGCGGCCCCGGGACAACGGAGCTCGCGGCGGGCGGCGCGGAGTCGAAGGAGCGGGGGGCGGCGTGCCCCGAACCGCCCCTCGCAGCTCCGTCCGGCCGCGGCCCAGGACGCGTTGGTGAGCACGAGGCGCGGTCTCAGCGAGCCGCTGCTGTCCTCGGAGCCGGAGCCCGGAGCTGCTGCCCCGGGGCGTGTTCGCCCGTGATGCTTTCGGGCCTCGCCAGGCGTCCCAGCTGGCGGCGCTGTCAGAGCCCGGGTTGCCGTGCGGAGCTGTTCTCGTGCCCGGCTCCCTGCACCGCGCTGCCGGCCCCTGCGGGCGGTACTCGCGGGAGCGGCGCTGGGCTCGCTCGTGGGACCGGGCACGCTCCCGGTCGGAGCTCTGCGTCTGCTTTCACTTCTTTGCTGGCAGGTGATGGAAGGCGAGTCCCGGGATATCTGAACATTCAATAAGCTTGGTTGCTTTTCCTAATATATATATATATATATATATTTTTTTTTTTTTTGCTAAAATAAAATGAGGTTGCCCTCACTGAGCTGTGGTTGCTCGGGGTCCTACCCGTGGCCTCAGGCACTTCCAAGGATGGGGCACCTGCAGCCCTCTGGGCAGCTGGGATTGGCAGCGTGATGGGCTCAGGTACCCCTGTGCTGGAGGTGGGGGCCTGGCAGGTCTCATATCCCTGGCTGCACAGGGGGGGAGGGTGCTGTGGTCCCCCCAGCTGGATGTGGCCCACCCATGGCTGGTGGTCCCAGGCCACTTTTGGCCTGAGTTGAAAGGAACGCACCGCACCTGGCAGAGAGAGCCCAGCTCTGACAAGTTCACACTTTTCTGCAAAGGAAATTCCCTGCAAGCCTGGATGGTTTCCTGCCGCCTCCTTTGAGCAGCAACAATCAGGGAACATTGTTTTGAACTCTGTCCTGAGACCTGGTGCTCTGGGTTTCCGTTCCAGCACGAGATCCTAAGCCAAAAAAACTGTCTGTTCTGCCAAGGGCAACACAAAGCCCGGCCCTGGAGCAGCCGGTCAGCAGTGTGGCATTAACTCCTCTGCAAAATGCAGCCAGGCCCCTTTGATGTGTCTGCTATCTGTGGCCTTTTCCTTCTTGTTTCTTCTTTAGAGAGCCATCACGCCTGGTGCAGCCACAGCCTGCTGACTGGTGCTGGGTTGCAGAGCCTTTGAAGATGCTAACACAGGTGCAGCGCTGACGGTCCTTGGCCGTGTCCTCTGAACAGTGCCCTGCTGGTGGGCTGGGAACGTGGCTGGGCAAGGCACTGGGGCTCATGAAGCAGAGGTGGGGAGGCTTGGGCACAGTGTGAGGGCTGTCCCAGGAGAGGGAGAGCCGCTCTTCTCGGGGAACGCCTGTCCCAGCTGCAGCCTTGAGGATGCTTCATGCCTGCTCTCCTCTGTGCTTGCTCCTGCTGTGGTGACCAGATGTCCTACTCTTTAGCGATGTTGTCCTACTTTCAAGTAGGTTAATCTATTTTTGCCTGGCCCAGAGTGTTGGACCGTCCTTTGCCGTGACTTTGCCTTTCTGTGTGTCCTGCGCCTGGTAGAAGGTCTGCAGGTCACGATCCTGAGCAGCGCGTGAGGTTCTCCTTTGGTCTGTGTCTTGGGGAAGCACGTCTGGCCTTGCACAGCAGTCAGCCTGCTTGCTGGCGTGAGAGGTGCCTGCACGCTGGGTGTCCATGCCTGCCTTCTGCATTAAGTGCTGGAGGACCTCGGAGGGTTCGTGCTTCCATTTTGCTCTCAGGGTCTGAGTGTCCTCTGACCATTGTGTGGTACTGGCTTTTCTTGTTTGCATGCCTAGTCTTCAAGTGGGCTGTGCTCCCAGGATTTGGAAGAATCATGAGAGCTGGGAAGGAAAGAAGGACTTGCAGGGCCACAAGTGAGGCTGGAGCCTTGGCCTGTAACTGGAAACTGAAGGCAGGTTGAAGCCTAGACGCTGCAGAGAATGACCTTACATCTCACAAGCCTTGCTCTGGAAATAGCTTGTCTTTGGTGTGCAAGCCCCTACTAGTACTGATCTGTCAATATCTGGCTCTTCCTCACCACTTGTTTTGCTTGAAGTTAAAACCTGTAGATTCTTGCTCATGCTACCAATGACACGATGAAGTCTGCACTGCGATGGGTCTCTGAGCACCCCATGTGTCCTGGAAGGGCTGAAAAGGTGCAGTCATGAAAAAAGACCATGGAGCTGAGCTCCCTTGCAAGACAGTGGTACTGCGGCAGGGCTGGGAGGAAGGGGTGAGCATCCAGGGTGGAAGCTGAGTGCTGATGAGCTTTGGACCATGTCTGTGGTTTATTTATGGCCTACCAAACAATCTCAGACAGTCAGTGAGGGTTAAGGCATCTCCTGTCCCGGGTTGACAGTACAGATCCAATTAGGCATGAAAGCCTCTAATTATTTGTCCCGAATTGCTCCGGTGGTAACCAAGGCTCTGTTATCTCCTTCCTTTGTCTGTGTCCCAGCTGGAAATACCCCAGTGTCCCTGCATCTAGAGCAGCAAGCGTGGTGTGCGAGCAGAGTCAGCACAACCTAATCAGAGGAGACAGGCCGTGAGTTAATGAGGGGATGGACCTGCTTCGTTAACTTCAGGGAACTCTCTAAGCCCTGTCTTGACAAAGGACTGAGGTTATGTGTGGCTGAGATAAGACCCATGTGATGGTGGCTGTGGTGGGAGCTGGGTGGAGAGGCTGTGCCACAGGGAGGGAGGGGACGGCTGGCAGAAGGGATTGGTAAGCGGAATTGTGGCATGCTCCTCTCAAATGGAAGGTTGGAAACCTTTTGAAGCAAAAATGTATGCAAATAAATCTGTCCATTGTGAGGGGCCAGCTGAGTGTTTCTGCCGTCCTTTCCAGGTCACAGGGTCCCAAAAAATGGGTGTTCTGCTGCCTTGAAGTGCTGCCCGAAGGCACGCCGTGCCCTTGTTCGCAGTTTCCACGTGCAGGATTTCTCTTTGTGTAGGCAGTCCTGCAGGCAGAGCTTTCTGCTTGCTCTGTGCCTGGAGGAGGGGATGCAGGGACAGCCCTGAGGGTGCCCACCTTGGGGATGCATCCCTGGTGGCCGTGCTGATGGAGCACTGAGTGACTGAGTGTGACGCTTCTCCCTGACTTCCTACAAGAGACATGCAAACTGTCTATGCCAAGGAAAGTGCCTGTCCAGCAAGGCTAGGAAGCAGCTGACACATCCTTCAAACCTCTTGGTGTCCTTCCGCCGTGGGCCAGAGGGGTGTGTGCCAAGTTCAGAGCAGAGGGCTTCCTCCATGCAAATGGGGACGAGGAGGGTGGGCTCTGAAATCACAAAACCTGTTTCTTTTCCACCCGCTTAGAAAGTGGAGCTATTGAATTTTAAACAGCGAAGACAAAACTGCCGAAGAAGCCTCTTCTGTGCTTGCCCAGTGAAGTCACTAATCGCGGTGGTGGGGGATCCAGGAAGATGCCAGAAGTTGGCCTTATTAATGACTCTGTTGTTGTCTGCTCCAGTTTGTTGGTCTTCGCTGTGGGGGACAGTTTGTCAAAGCGACAGCTCTTTTCCCTGCAGAAGCTTCCCCGTGAGCTCCCCGTGGGCAGGTCAGGCCGTTCCTCACTGCATGGCAGCAGTTCCTAGAGGGAACTCTGGTGCTGGCCTCAGAGCAGCGCTGGCATCACGGGCTGAGCCCAGATGCTCTGGGTCCATCGCTCTGGTATGTGAGTTCTGTCCAGGACCTTCAGCATCCAGAAAAACAGCTCCGCAGTTGCTTCTCTCTGCACACCCGTTTCCAGTCCCAAGCTCAGAGGCATCAGGGCCTCTTGCCTGCATTTTTCTCCTTGAACCACTTAGTTTTAAAATAGAGCAATTATCTCACTTCAGAAAGGAGTTTATTCCTTCCAATCTAGGGCAGTTTGACAGCACAGCAATCCATGCAGCTCTCTTTGGGAGCACGATTGTATTCCCAGCGTGGTGCCACATAGCCATGCTCGCAGGGAACGAGGTCACATCAGGGCTTAGGATGTGCTTGGGCCATGGGCTCCATCCTGGCCTCTTGGCAGCAGTGACATCAATGATCCCAAGGCTGAATTCTGCCAAAGCTTCCCAGCCTCCAAGGCCAAGCCTTGCACCACATGGGCTCTCTAGATGGAGAAGCTTACCTTGTCTGTGGATCTATGTGATAAAATAGCAGAGATCTTCAGTTTTTGCCTATGCGTGTGTCAACAAGGGATAGTCCTGCTGGGCTGGCATAGGCTCTGGGACGAGTCCTGAACTCATAGAGTCCCAGCAGCCCAGAATGGTTTGGTTTGGAAGGCATCTCAAAGATTGCTTAGCTCCAATGCCTGTGCTGTGGGGAAGGGCCAGCTTTTACGTAGGCACTGCTCACAGAGGCTTCTCCAACCTGCTCTTGAAGTCCCTGCCCATCCCCCGTATGTCTTTCACAATGTTGGAAGTTTACTGTGATGTGGGGTATGTTATTACTTCTGGAATTAAATAGTGAACATCAGCGGGACCCTTTTCAGAAGCTTGTTGTAGGGATGATCTCAGTAATGGAGCGGATTCTGCCAGCATCAGCTGCCACGCTGGCGGCGGTGGGAAAGGTTTACATCCTCACATTATGTAGATCTCCTAATCTCCTCCGCCTTGGGATCCTTCTGCTGTCTCACAAGTCTACATCCTGCTGTTGTTTAATTAAAGAATGAGCAGAAAGGTATTCTCAAGGAAAATGAAGCTGTTTTATTCTTCATGTGTCCTTGATGTCCTTCTGATGTCTTGTCTGAGGACAACAGCTTTAAGCCCTGAATCTGAATGCGTGTCTTGCAAAGCCCATCATGTTAGTTGAGAACAAAGCCACGAAACTATCCAGTCCAGCAGACTGGCCGTGATGTCAGAGAGGAATGATGCATTTTTTTCACCCTTCACCACCAGTGGTCTGCGAGGCTCAGGTGATGTGGCTGCAGCTCATGTTCAGTTTCATCTTCTGAGCTTTGTGTTCCTGTGCTAAGTCAGCTGCAGCAGAAATCTCAGCCCTTACAGTGCTGTGATGTATGGGCAGGAGAACCAATGATAGTCTGCGTAGTGCATCCAAAGTCACATGGAAAAGTGGCATTAATGGTTATTTTCAGCGTAGCAGAGAAGTTGAAGAGGAGAAAGCTAACTAAAAGCTGGAGGCCAGAAGTACAAGGGACACCTTTCTGAATTTAATCCTGCGCACAACACCAGGTTACTTATCTTCCAGCTGAGCATTTTGGCCTTTCAGTGATGCTGAAGCTGTGTCGTACAAGTTGGGGACCTGCCGAGGAATCCCAGGTGAGCTCTCAGGCACCACGAAATACATCTGTCTGGGCTTGAGGAACCTCAGGATGCTAGAGCATTCCTGGGGAGGAGATAGACAGAGTCTCTGTATTGCTTGAGTCAGCAGAGCTGCTGTATCCAGTGGCTTTGGGCGAGTCATGGAAAAAATGAATTGAAAATTATTCGATGTTGGACCTTCCGAATGTTCTCCATTAAAACATTGTGAAGTACCACCATCTTCAGGCCCACCCCACGTGGCTGACTGAAGCCAAGCTCTGGAAGTCCTCAGGGTGGGACCCAAGGCCCAAGCTTCCATGGCCATCCCATTAGTGGACTGCTTTGGAGTTAAGGTACAGCCCAAATGAGGAGGTGTTTCCCGTGCAGGACAGACAGGCCAGGAGAAATGGGGCTTGGTTGCTTTGGACTTCCCTGCAGAAGTGGCCAGTCTTCCCCCTGCAGCTCATAAGACCCCAGCTGCATGCAGCATCCAGCCCACCAGCATCGTACGCTGAATTACTCCACTGCTGAAGAACAAATGCAGTGGCACAGACCCAGCCGTGGCTTCGCTAACGCCTGGAGGCAGGTTGCTGTCAGTCTCTTGCTTGACATCTGCCATCTATAGCATCTTTGACCAAGGCAGAGGAGTGTTTGTGGATTAAGCTCTGCTACACTCCTACACTGGGTAAACTTGGTGGCATTATGTATTTGTCATACTGGAAACTGACATTTGCAGAGGTGAAGTGAGTTGGTGAGGGTCTTTGAGGGAGCCAGAGCTGTGGGGAGGGAGAGGAGGAGAGCCCAGGGACGCCATCGGGCCACATTGAAACTAGCCGTGTTGTGCCCTGAGAACATCTGCCCAGTACTGGGCCTAATGGGAGACAGCAAGGACTGAACCTGGCATCCCATGAGATTGCTCTTCTCTTGTGCCCTGGTTTACCAGTGGACACCTCTTCCATTTTGCATATAATGCAACCGGTTGTATAAATATTTAGTCTCCCTGTTGGGAACATTAATTATAAATAGACACGAAGGTTCTGAAAGCTGCCTGTAGGTCTGGACACCCAATTTCCATTAATTTTAATGAGATCCAGACGTCCAAATCCCATTTGTTGGCCTTGCGCATCTCGAACAGGAGCCGACGCCCCACCAGCTTGGATTTGCACAAACACGACAAACGCTGCGGATCCCTGAGTTGCCCTGGTGCTGTGCCATTGTTCTCCGCTGAGGATGGCTGGCCGGGTGCTTCAGAAGTATTCATAATAAGTTCATTTAATCCATCCTGTTAGTGCTCTTCCTCTGCCTTCCGCCGGCGCTCTGAGCCAGCCCCCAGCCCCCAGCCCGCGCGGTTTTTGACGGGGAGGCTTTGATGCTTGAAAATGGCAGCAGCGCAGAGCAGGTCTGAACGGAATGATTGAATTATCTGACTGATTAAAAATGTGCTGCGGCTCGGAAGATCTGACGGCGAATATTCGCTTCGGCGGCTGACATGGGAGAGAGCGCATGCACACGGCATGTGTGAGTGTGTGTGTGTGTGCATCACAAAGGAGGGATGCGACAGGCACCCAGAGCTGCCTGCAGCGGCAGCTTCTTAAGCTCAGCATCCTTTCCAAAGCTCCAAATCTTCTGCGTGATGCTCGGCAAAAGCTAAAACTCAGGGTGGTTGTGGAGATGATGATTACTTAGATAGACGTCAGCGGTGGTTTAGGAAGTGGAAATTGAGTTAAAAGGTAGAGCAGGTTGGGAACTACTTACCTGCTTCCCTGCTCCACGTGGACCTGAGGAGTGATAAGCTGCTGCTGAAGCACAGCTCCCACACCCTGGGCAGTGGATGTGCTGTGGCAGTGTGAGGATGGAGGCAGGGCGTCTGTGGCCTCGCTGCTGTCAGTGATGGAGCTATGGCTGTGTGGTGAGTGAGGGGCAGCACCTGCCCTCCAGGCGTATCTCAGCCTCCTTCCCAGGCCCCATGCAGTGAATTGTCCCTTCCTGGTGCCTCCCCGAAATTCAGCACCGCTAGAACTTAAGCAGAACATCTTGAAGTAAAATGAACAAAGATGTAATGTAAAAGTGTTTCTTTGTTAATTAATTGTGTGCCCAGGTGGCCAAGAAGGCCAATGGCATCCTGGCTTGCATCAGAAACAGTGTTGCAAGCAGGAGCAGAGAGGTGATTGTTCCCCTGTATTCAGCACTGGTGAGGCCGCACCTCGAGTACTGTGTCCAGTTTTGGGCCCCTCACTGCAAGAAAGATATTGAGGCCCTGGAACGTGTTCAAAGGAGGGCAACAAAGCTGGTGAGGGGTCTGGAACACAGGCCATATGAGGAGAGGCTGAAGGAGCTGGGAATGTTCAGCCTGGAGAAGAGGAGGCTCAGGGGAGACCTCATTGCTCTCTATGACTTCCTGAAGGGAGGTTGTAGTGAGCTGGGGGTCGGCCTCTTCTCTCGTGTCATTAGTGATAGGACCAGGGGGAATGGCTTCAAGCTACGGCAGGGGAGATTCAGGCTGGACGTGAGGAAGTATTACTTGTCAGAAAGGGTGGTCAGGCACTGGAACGGACTGCCCAGGGAGGTGGTGGAGTCACCGACCCTAGTGGTGTTCAAGGAAAGACTGGATGTTGTGTTGAGGGACATGGTTTAGTAGGAGCTATTGGGAATAGGTGAACGGTTGGACTGGGTGATCTTTTAGGTCTTTTCCAACCTTGGTGATTCTATGATTCAATATTCTAAATGTATTTTATCAGCTCAACGAGCTGACAGGGGGAGAGTTTTATACAGGGGGAAAGAAAATGAAGTTGTGAAGGTTGCAACTGTAGTTCTTCATTGCAAAACTGATTTTTTCTTAAGTTAACTGCTCTTCATCTCTACTTGAGGAGATTACTATCTTCTTCTGCCTCCCAGCTCAAAAGAGACGAGGCATTAGGCTGTAACTAATTGCTTCATCAGGAATAATTTTGGTTTGGTCTCATTGCAGCCACCCAATGAGTTGTTCTCTGTCCCTTTCCGCTGCGCTCACTGCGGTGACGTTCAATATCTGTGATGGCTTCAGCCACGTCGCTTCGTGCTCCCCATCCCACTTTCAGTGATCATTTCAGCAAGATAAGTGCTATACCCCCAGCAGCCCTAAGGGCACTCATAGCTCATGTCGTTCTGTGTGTCGTCTCCCCATCAGCTCCGCACAGCGCCCTTCTTATTGGATCTGCCGCGGCAAGCAGGGCTGTGCTGAGCAGGGAGGATCCCCTGCATGGCTGTAAGCCTTGTGCACTGCAGCACTCTGCTGGCTGTGGGAGCCCCACACCCTCGGCACTTCTGCTCCCTGTCTCTCCCAGCAGGTCCCAGCTCCTGTGTTTGTGGAACCTCAGATCACTTACATGTCCCTTCCCACTGTTTTCAAGCTTTCACTCATAGACAATAGAATGTAAATCCAGTTTATCATTCCAGAATTGGCTTTTAATCTTTCTTCCTCCATTTGAAATATTTGAAAATTAGAGCCAGAATTCCTAGGCTGGATTCAGACTGACGACCTCCATGTGTCTTAAGGGTGCTGACCAGTAACTGGACCAACATCACCAGTTGGTAGAAAGGGGATGGTGCTGTCGTGGTGTACATCGATGCCACGTGCTTGGGTCACAGCCTGCCAGCTCCTGCCAGTGGGCTGGACACACACAAAACAGCTTCAGAATCACAAAAACAGCTTCAGACACAGCAAAAAACAGCAAGAGAAAATCCATGTTTACAGAACAGCTCTTCAGCCTCAGGCACTGAAGTTGCAGCTCTTGTGCTGCTGCCAATAGCGTGGCCCCAGAGCTTCTAAAAGTGATGGGTGATAATTTTCTGTTATCAAGTGTGGCGGTGAATGGGAATAACTGTATATCAGACCTCAGCCCAACAGATAAAGGTGAATTGATTACTGAAATTAATGGTTGCTTAAATGACCTAGTTGTGTTTGTTATGAGCCTAATGTAAATCCTGAATTGATGACATATGCAAGGCACTAAAGAGTGGTCAGTTTTCCTAAGCTAAGAACAAGAAATGGTTGGTAAAGAACAGAATAATTTGTGATAAAGAAGGGTTGTTAGGAGAACTTTGATAGAGGCTGTCTCCTCCCCAGCATGCACAGGATTTTGCAGTTATCAGAGATATTCTGAGCTAACAGTCTGTCATTGTTAAGGAAGACAAAAGCAGCAATAATAATAGTTACAATAAAAAAAGAACAACAGAAAAAGCAGGGATTTGATAATAAAAGCTATGAATTAACTGTTACGCGATGCAGAGAACTGGAAGGCTAACTGGAAAGAGCAGTGAATGGAAATTATTTTTACTAGCGTTAAGAACTATAAGTGAGCATGCCTGTATATACATTCATATGCATGTATGTCCAGGAGAAAATAAATGCTGCAGGTTGCTGTGGGTATCAGAGCCCTCTGCAGCACCCAGTGGGGACAGAGCTGCCTCTCCTCCCATCTGGCTGCATCACAGCGACTGGTACTGAGAGTTGGTGAGTCCCAGCTGGAAGTACAGATCATCTGCTGTGAAAAAACAGCAGTGGGAGGATGTGGAAGCAAAATCATTCCTGGGGACATGCAAACATTTACAGTGTTTTTGTAGAAAAAAAATTGAGAAGGCTGCACAGCCCCCAGAAGTGTCCTCGTGTGCTGTGAGTGCCATGAGCTGGGCACGGCTGGAAAACTGCCTGTTGGAGGGATGCTGAGGTGAGACTCACGAGACTGAATGTGCACAAGTCTATGGGCCAGACGGCTGCATCCCAGGGCTCTGAAGGAGCTGGCTGAGGTGGTTGCTGAGCCGCTCTCCATCATATTTGAAAAGTCGTGACTGTCAGGTGAGGTCCCAGATGACTGGAGGAAGGGTCATGTCGCTGCCATCGAGAAGAAAGGGAGCAAGGAGGACCCTGGGAACCGCAGGCCAGTGGGTCTCACCTCTGTGCCTGGTAAGATCATGGAACAGATCCTCCTGGACGAGGATGCTTCATCAACATGAGGAATGGGCGTGTGATCCGAGACAGCCAGCACAGCTTCACCAGGGGAAGGTCATGCTTGACCAACCCGGTGGCCTGCTGTGCTGGAGTGATGGCGTCGGTGGACAAGGGAAAGGCAACCAATGTCATCTAGCTGGACTTGAGTGAGGCCTTGGGCACGGTCCCCCACCACATCCTTACCTCCAAATTGGAGGGATGTGGATTTGATGGGTGGACCACTGGATGGGTAAGGAATTGGTTCAAAGGCTGCAGACAGAGGGTGGTCATCAATGGCTCTGTGTCAGGTGGAGGCCGGTAACAAGCGGCATCCCCCAGGGCTGTGTCTTGGGACCGGTGCTCTCTGACATCTTTATCAGTGACAGCGATGACGGAATCGAGTGTGCCCTTAGCCATTTGCTGGTGACACCAAGCTGAGTGGTGCGGTTGACACGCTTGAAGGAAGGGATGCCATTCAGAGGGACCTCGAGAGGCTGGAAAGGTGGGCAGGGTGAACCTGATGAGGTTCAACACAGCAAAGTGCAGAGTTTGGCACTTGGGCCGGTGGAATCCTAGGCATCCATACAGACTGGAAGGAGCTCCTTGAGAGCAGCCCTGCAGAGAAGGACCTGGGGGTCTTGATGGATGAAAAGGTGAACGTGAGACAGCAGTTTGCATTGCAGCTCGGAAAGCAAATGGGATCCTGGGCTCCATCAAAAGAGGGATGGCCAGCAGGGACAGGGAGGTGATCATCCCCCTCTACTCTCCTCTTGTGAGGCCCCATCTGCAGTGCTGTGTCCAGGTCTGGAGCCCCCAATACAAGAAAGGGAGCTGTTGGAGAGGGTCCAGAGGAGCGACAAAGATGAGCAGGGGGCTGCAGCACCTCCCCTATGAAGACAGGCTGAGGGAGCCGGGCTCTTTCAGCCTGGAGAAGAGAAGACTGTGGGGTGACCTCATTGCAGCCTTCAGTACCTAAAGGGAGCCTACAAAAAGGAGGGGAATCGACTCTTTGAAAGGGTAGATAACAGCAGGACAAGGGGAAATGGTTTGAATTTGAGGGAGGGAAGATTTAGGTTGGATGTCAGGAGGAAGTTCTTGACAGAGAGAGTGGTGAGGAGCTGGAACAGCTGCCCAGAGAGGCTGTGGATGCCCTGTCCATCCCTGGAGGTGTTCAAGGCCAGGTTGGATGGGGCCCTGGGCAGCCTGGGCTGCTATTAAGTGTGGAGGTTGGTGGCCCTGCCTGTGGCAGGGGGTTGGAGATTTGTGATCCTTGAGGTCCCCTCCAACCCAGGCCATTCTGTGATTCTGCGATTCTGTGTGGAAGCTGAGTTGCAGCTAAGGTTCTTGAATTGCCAGGGGAGGTCAGCAGGACCTGCAGGCAGCGGGTGGGTAGATCTGGCTTCTCCACATTGGTCAGAGAGCTTGTAGAGCTCAATTTTAACAGTGCATCCCATAGAGGTGCAGTGTCAGGACCACAGATTCCCATTGTTCACCCGATGCTTGCTCCCATCAGCCTGGCTGGAATGTCCCATGCTGTGCAGAGTACTGCCAGTTAACTTCCATAACCTGCTGTGTGGTCTGCAGCGTTCAGCTCTGCTGCCTGCAGTCACTGTAATGCTCCCAGATGTGCTCCCATTGCTTGAGGCTTGAGGGGTGGGCCTGGTGTCGGTGTGGAGGGAAGGTGGCCCCTCCCAGAGACTGCTCCCAAAGAGCCCACGTCACAGCTGGCAAGCAGCATCTGCACTGTTCATACGCAGGGCAGCTGGACAGCTTGTCCAACATCATTATAGTTAAGGAATTTTCTTAATTCTAAAAAATGTGATGACATACGCAAGGCATGTGACAGAGATTTGCAGACAGTCCAGAAAAGCTTGGGTTCTCTCTTCCTGCAGTGCACTACAGCTGATCAGGACAAGCCCAGCACCTCATGGGACGCGGGGAGGTTCCTCCCTGAGCCCAGCTGTCAGTGAGCTCATTGCCAGGAGCAGTGATTGATAACCCAGTTATATGCAGCCCCACTAGTGCACGTATTCTTAGAAACTAGAACCTCATTTTCTCGTGCTGCAAATGTTGCTTCTTAGGACTGGCTGCACAGAAATTGGATTTTGCTACTTGCCTTCAGACCCGAACCGTACAACAGGCTGATGAACATTGATCATGCTTTCTTTTTTTTTTTCCACTCTGTTAAAGCTCTCGAACCTGATAATTGGTAGATTACAAATACATTAGCATTGATCCGAGAGAGAAGCAGGACAAAGTTTTGTGATAGTGTGAGAGGAAGGAACCCAAGGGAGGTTAGCCCAGACCTGTCCCCATCCGTGATGTTGGTCCCATGCCATGTGCCCCTCCTGCTCAGATCCTTTCGTTCACATGTGGGTTTGTTGGACAACTCCTGGCCTTAGCTGCAGGGTGGCTCATTACACGGTTCATTACCACGGCCATCCCTGGCACACAGGCCCAGTGCTGTGCTGTGGATATCCCTGCTGGAAGTGCATCCGGCCTGGAGCTGAGCTGCTCCAGGACATGACTTCATCGAGTGGCTGTGCTTTGGTGCTTGGATGCATTGCTAGAGATCATAATGATATTTTAAATACAAGATGCTGGGGATTTGTCTGCTTATTCAGCAGCATGCGCTCTCTGGAGTGAGCGTTCCAGGTCCAGGGAGTGGTTTTCTGCAGGGAATTGTGGAGCACGTCTTTGGGACTGACCCCAAGCCCTTCCTGCCTGCTCACAAGTCCAGCTGGTGTGGCAGACTTCGGCCCATTGTGAGCTGTCGGAGGGGAAGAATGCGTGTGGGGCACAGGGCTGAGGGCGGGCAGCTGTGGTGGCCTGCCATGGGCTGTGCATGGCAGGGGGCTGTAAGGAGGTCTTGTGGTGCAGTATGCTCGTGTCGAGCTTGTAAGGAACTGAACAAGATCCAGAGAGCCCTGACCTGAGTGCCCACGGAAGCGTGGGTCACTGCAGCCACCAGCTGGGTGCAGGGACAGGAATGGGGCACACAGAGCACGGGAAGTGCTGTGTCTCCATGGCCCTCCAACCCACCCTGCATCACCAGCCCCCCTGCTCAGCAGGGCTCAGCCAGGTGCCTCTTCTAGCGTGTAGATAAAGCCATTGCCTTTGCACACAGGGGCTGTTACAAAGGAGATGTGTCAACCTTGCTAAAGAAATTCCCAGTGATGCTGAGCAGGCACGTGGTCTGACCCACCGTGGTGGAGGATCGAGAAGCTCTGGAGTGAGATCAGCTGGTGGGCACACGAGCAGCCCTGCTACTGAAGGCAGCGGGAATGGGATGGGACAGTGGGATGGGATGGGGATGGGATATAATGAGGTGGGCTGGGCTCAGAAGGAGTGGGATGGGACAGAGTGGGATGGGATGGGGCTGCAGCCCAGTGATTACCAGGGCTCAGATCCATCTGACCTACAGCATGGAGGTCTGCACCAGGGTGGGTCCTGCAAACGTTTCCAGCTCTGCACGTTTGTGCGTGGAAGTGTGCCGTTGTAAAAGTCGATGTGTGTGTATTTGGCAGGATTTCAAGCCAAAACTTCAAGCCAGTCCCAGCCTGACGGGTGGTGGTTTGCTGGCAGGGAGCAGACCTGGTCCCCCCAGGCTTTGCAAGGTGCCTGTGGGGGGATGACCCCAGCACCCCAGGGTCACTGACAGCAGCTGCGAGGGGTGAGAGCAGACTCCCAGCCCCCAGCAGCCCCGCTCCTGCCCTGCTCCTGCGGGGCTTTTTTTCCATCCTTTCGCTGGGTCCATTCACCATCGCTCCCTGCCTCCTCCTCCTCTCTGTCCCTCCCACCCTGCACGTTGGATCCGAGCAGTCTCTTGACACCTTGAGGGAAGGCTGGGAGGTGTAACCACTGCCTGCGAGAGAGGAGAGCGGGAGGGAAAGGAGAAGGAAGCCAATAACAGGGAGGTCTAGGAAGGTGGCGGAGGGGGAGGGATGGGGCCACTCCTCCGTCTGTGGGGCTGCAGATTATTTTGCATGGATTGTTGAAGAGAAAAGGGAGCTACATTTGTGGAGGGACCAAAAAATAAACAGCTCGTTGCTTGGGTAAGTAGGAATGCGAGCTCCCCTGCTCTCATTGTCATGCAGCACATCGATCCCCCTCCTATTTTGTTTAATTATACCGGTTTTGATTCCTGTTCGGATTATCTGATGCATCAGCTGGGTGCTTTGGTTGCTGGAGATCGACTCGTCCTGATGTGTGTGTGTGTGTGTGTGTGTGTGCACGAGGAAAGATGCCCGTTCTCAGGATATACATGGACACATTTTTCCAGCTCTCGGTGTGGTGTCTCATTGGGGATGTTGCACTACAATCGCTGTGCACTGGTCCTGCTTTTAAAATCCGTTCATCCACCCATTTATTGGAACAGCAAGGCTGTTGGGCAGCTGGAGATTAAGGGGGGCTGTTTAATCACAGCCCTCACTCGTTGGGGGCTTCCCGGCTTTCTCCCCAGCCTGACGCGCTCGGCATGATGTTTTATAACAAAGCTACATTTAAAGATCAATTCGGCAGCAGTTATTGCATCCAAATTACATGGTTGTCATGGAGATGGTACAGAGAAGCTGAAGTGATATGACTGCATCTGGATGGAGCGGGGCCGCGCCAGATCCTGCCTTGCCTCCCGTGCCTTTTTGTCTGCTAGGTTACAATTGCTTTTAATCTTGAATGAGGCGGCGCCGTATTAGAGGATTTAGAGGTCGGGCTGCTGCGAGGGGTGTGTGCTGGCCCCTCCAGCACTGTCATTATCGTAATTGTTGTATTAGCATTTGCGTCTCCCTGATTTTTTTTCTGCAAGTCTGGGGAGGGGGCTGGCAGAGGAAGGACGGGTGGTTTTCCCTGCACAGCCAGGGCTGGAGTACTTTCTGGGAGATACCTGCCGTGCCCACCCACACCTCCCTGCTGCCTCCCATCCTAAGGGACAAAAGAGAAGGGATTCTCTGTTTTTGGCCATGTCTCTCTTCCATTTTCCTGTCTTAACTTTTGTAATACAAGGAGCTGGTCACCTGCCTGTCACTACACTGGGGGGATGGCATTTGATTTTTGTTATTATATATGTTTCCTTTGCAATTGGTGATGTGGATATGCTGGCAGTCAGGAAAGAAAATCCATAATTTATGAGAAAAAATTTTCCTGCCTAAGGCTAGCTGGAATACAAAGCGTGTATCTGTGGGAAGGGCATGTTACATGCTACAGATGTGTGTTTCTTTAGTGGCTGGGAGTAAATCACAGCATTGTGCTCATCTTCATTATTTTGGGTGTTAGACTGGCTTTAGTCAATATTTAATCTGAGCTCATTGTGTGCTTGCACAATAAACGTGTAATTTGGAGCCTAACTTCCCATCTACAAAATGCTTTGGGGATGCATGTGGCATTGTCTTCATAAACGCGATTTCACCCTTCTCTGTAAGGCCAAGGCTGTTGTGGGGTGTAAATACAGCAAGAGGCATTGGTGGAAACAAGCCCATCAGAATGGCAGTGTTTCTCTAATTGTATCACTAAACATAAGAGAGAATTAATTACTAGGATAAACAGAGCTGCGTAGCTGTTGGATCAGGGTAGTATTTCCACGGAGTTCCAGGCCTGCATTGTAGTAGCTGGCATTATGGCTTAAATTCCTCCCATGCCAGCAGATAATGTTTATAGCCAGGAGTGTAGCATATTATCATCAGATATTTTCATATCAGAAATATGCTAAATCCCCACATCCTCATGAGGCTGTCCATTATAAGTGCTGCAGAGTCTGTGGCGTGGCCGGGGTTTCCCTTGACCTGACTTTTCCTGCAGAAGTCCAAGCAAACAATGGATAAAGTCTGAAAGCGAGGAGCCAAGCCCCGGGGGGAAGTTGGAGAGATGGCTGATTCACAGAATGGATGTGAATGGTTCTCATTTTCGTCTCCCACTACGCGTTCAGCACAACTGGAAATGAACTGGGTGGGTTTCCCCGAAGATCCCCTTGGATCCCCACTGCTCTTCCCCCACACGTAGCACCCCGTGCTTCTTTAGCCCACAGCCCATCGCACCTGACCCATTCTGTCCCCTTCCTCCGTGAGTTTTCCCACTGCTGCAGATCCCTCTGTCCCGTACTGCTGCAGCCTTCAGCCCGCGGCGGGGTTTGCCGCTGCCACCAAAGTGCTGGGGCTGGGCAGTGGTTCCTGCTGGGGGAACAACTGTGTGGAACTTGTCTGAGCAGTCGCTAGAGCGGCTGGTGTTGCCAACAGCCACATCTCTGGAGGTCCACTGAGCTCTGCTGGTGGCCAAAACCATGCTACAGGGACGACTCCTTGTCTGACCTTCCCCAGCCTTCCACCCTTTGCTGAGGGTGAAAAATCCTCCTCCCCCTTTTGGCAGGGCAGTGCCATTCCCAGGGATGTGCTGGGGCCAGGTCCATGAGGCGCCCTGTTCGGGCTCTCAGTTGTCAGGTGGGTCCAAACGAGTCACACCTTCTGCCCGTGATGCTCATGGTGGTTCTCCATGGCAGTTACAGCAGAGGAATCACAGGCCAGAGGGACAGGTCTGACTCCCTCCCATGCTGGGGTACAGGCCCTTGTAGCCCGGGCAGGTGCTTCATCCCACTGCCGTGCCATCCTCAGGGCTGGGTGGCCGAGGTCTCGGTGCGGTTCTTCCCTGGCTCTGGGCAGTGCCTGGTGATCACTCCTTCCTATCTGGCCTGGTCCCTTCATGTTCTGGGTGTTCTTGATGTGCTCCTTCTCCTCTGAGCTGGCCTTGCCCCTTCTGGGTTCTCCCCACTGCATTTTTGGGACTGAAGGGCTCAAGCTGGACTGGGTGGCCTGTGTGCACCCTTCCAGCTGTGCAGCTGAGCTCCTCATCTCTCTGGCACTTTTCTCTGGCTCTGTGATGGAGACCCGAGACCCTCCTCCTCAAATGAGTCTGCATTAGGAGAGCGACCCCCAGCTCTCCCTTTTAGCGGGGCTGGAGCACGTGCTTATGAGCTCTCCTGATGAGCATCGAGCAGGAGAGCTCACATCAGGTCCAGGGAAGGACAGGTTTGTGATTCACCAACCACATTCTGGAAAGCCCAGAGAAAGCAGTGTGAGATCAGCCACCTCTCCAGCTCCTCCTCCCCACTGTGATTGCTCTCAGGTTTTTTTTAATCCAGCTGATGTTCTGTGAGTTCAGCACAAGTGCATCACAAGTCTAGGTAGGATTTATCTGACCTATAATTGCAATTTCCGTCCAGTGAACAATTTTTCCAAAAAATTTCACATGGCTCTAGAAAAGAACCTCACTGAGATGGAGAGGAAACCCCTGGAGCTGCCTTCCTGCCCAGCTCCCCAGCTCCTGCCCAGAGCTGGATCGTCTGGAGCCAGCTCAAGGGACACCGATGTGATGCTCTGCATGAAGTTCTCATCTGCCTCAGGAATTTTCTCTGCATTTGGGGGCACAAAGAGTGGAAGTGGATGAAGCTGCACTGGGATCCGAGAAATTGGGGCACTTTCTAGGAACAAAAGCAAGGTGATGGACAAAACCAAGGTGACGGACACAGCCTGTCCGAGAAGGACACAGAGCAGAGCTGCTTTCTGACCAGAAAGGAATACAGGATGCGAGGGATTCTGTTAAATTAAAAAAATTTATTTGCCTTCACTGCTACAATGGAAGCTAGGGGAGCAGGCTAGAGGAAAGTGAGAAGGCTTTATTTAATTAGATTATGGGCCCCAAAGGCTTCAGACTCAAAAAAAAAAAAAAAAAAAAAGAGAAAAAAGAAAAAAAAAGAAATGATTTTTGTAATTGAGGATGGGGTTCCTGCCAAGTGGTGTTTTAATGAGCATTTAGGTTTTATCTATAAGTTAGCAGCTCCAGGGAGGGACAGCTATTCGAGCCGCCCCTTACCAGTCTTTAGCTTACCAAAGCAGGAGCTGGCTGCCTGCAGCTGGGATCTCAGCCTTCTTTTGAGAAAAATGCATCCTCTGTCCTTCAAGGCTGCTTATCCAGCTCTCCTGGTATCCTCTGGCCACTAAAGCTCTTTTTTTCTCCATGAGGCAGCTTTCACCATTGCGTAGGTGGGGAAACTGAGGCAGCAGATAATCACAGGATTGCTTTTCTTCCCAGAATCAGAAAATGAACTTACATCAGCTGCTAAGCTGAGGGTCCCAAGCCTGGAAGTCTTCTCATCCGCCTACATGCTATGCTCACCTATCTGCTCAGCAGACCCTTAGCACCTGCCTGGCTCTTGGCTCATGGAGCTGGAAGCTCCTTGTTGCTGGAGGCTCACAACTCTCTTTTGAAACAGAAGCCCCACCTGCCTGTCAGCTCTTGTTAGCTGTCTCATTAGAAGTGGTTTTGAACAGGTTAAGGTAGCTAATGAACAGTTTTAATACGCAGCTCGTCAGGAACACTGGTGTTAGGGGAATTTCTGAGGTGCTCAGAAGCACCTGCCTGCAAGACACTGAAAGACGTGGTTACTCACGTATTAACCCTTTATAAATGATTTACAGACATGCCTTATCATAAAGCAGGACCCTTCAGCTTGCACTCCTTCACCCCTCCATCGAGCAGTCTCTGCTGTTGCCTGCTCTTGTCCTCAGAGCTCGGTGTTAGTGGGATTGCACAAAGGTTGCAGTTGGAAGGGATCCTTGAAGATCATCCAGTCCAGCCCCACTGCCATGGCCGTGGACGAAGTCAGGTTGCCCCATGCCCCATCCAGCCCAACCTTGACCTTTGCTTCTCCGGGCAGCCTGTGCCAGTTCCTCACCGCCCTTAGTATGAGAAATTTCTCCCTTATCCCAATATAAATCTGCTTGTTTTTTCTTCTGTTTAAAATTGCTGCCCCTTGTTCTGTCCTGCAGAGCTGCCTCTCAGAGGTGAGGCACAGGAGATCTGGATGTGCGATATCACAGCCAAATCACAGCACGACAGCAGCACCTAGAATGGAGCTGTGTTACTATGACTGCCATCAGACGGGGGGGGGGGGAGTGGCCAGAAAATCATAGCAGCTGCTGGCAGATGGAGGGGATGATCCTGTAGCAGCAACCTGTGTTTAATCACCTGGATGTCTTCGTAAGCACGAGCAGAACGGCAGGATAACCGCTGCTCTCCAGATAACAGCAAACTGCAAGGAGTGTGCCCTGGTGACATTTTCCCTTTAATTTTGCACGCTATAAAAAGCTGAGCTTCCTAGTCTCAGATGCATCATTGTCTCAGGCTGCACGCTCCCACAGCAAGTCTAATGGCCGTGCACTCGTGTCACTGTGCTGTTGGGTCATCTGATGAGCCATGCCAAATGGCATTCATCTCCTGAATCTTCATTTCATCTTTACATTGTGCTTCTTTCTGGCAGGCCCCTCTGGCCTCCCTGTGCCTCAGCTGAAGATGTAATTCGTCGGTTCCCTGATGATGTCTAAATGCAACGATATCTGAAGAGCAGGAGAAAAGCTCTGAGAACTCCACACTTTAGAAGAGCCCTCTCAGAGCTGATATAGTGGCTGTCCTGCAGCCTTCTTACTTAGAGCAGGATGCCTTGCACAGCAGAGAACAGGAGAGCCCCTGCATCCAAGAGCAGGCACAACCCAAGCAGCGTGCTGTCCTGATGCAGTTACATCAGCCTGATGGTGCTTTTTGCTCTTGTAATTCCCTTGTGGAGAAGAAATGGCCCTGTCTATATAAAGCTGCCTTGCATCAGTGTAGGAGCATGCCTGTTAGAGCTGTCCTCCTTCATCAGGAAAATCACACTCCTATTGGCATGGTTATCCAGCATGTCCATTAAGGGCAGATCCAGCTTTTGCACAGGAGCTACAAAATGGCTCCATCAGGTTCTCAGTGCTATTTTCTGGGCGAGAGACTCATTTTTCAAAGCAAGTCAGCTTTAGCGTTTCATTCTGCTCAAGACGTCCATGCTTTGGGAAGCCAGCAGTGCGAGCTGGAGCTGCTTTCAGCTGCCCGTGGGGAGGAAGAAAGACTTGCAGGTTCACAGAATGTGGGTTCCTTACTTGTCTGTCCTGCAAACACAGAAGCCTGCCTGAGGAAAGCTTTGCACAGAGGAAGTGTTTGCAGGCTAAATGTGGGAAGCAGTGCTGTGTTTTCTGAAAGTAGGTGTCTGCAACACAAACAGCAGCAGCTGGGACTGTTGTCCCAGGCATTGCAGATCTAGCTGGAGAACACCAGCGCGTGATTTGCTCGTAACACAGACATCTAATAGAGATCAGATGCAGTCTTTCTGCTGACCCTGGAGAGGGGCTGGGGGCTGAGTTCAGCTGTTGGGTGAGATGAATCCCCCTGGAAATGCTTTCCCATGTGTTCAAGCAACTTCTGGGAGCATCAAGTTCTGACTAGCATTGCCATGTTAAAGTAATAACAACTTACCTCATCCTAATGGAGCAGTGAAGTGCGGCTTTTCTTTTAGTGGCTCTGTCCCAGTCTGTGAGTCCTGGAAATAAATCTGTAATTATCTTTTCAATCATTTCACTGACTCTATGCAGCCTGCAGCCTGGGAACCTGAGCTAGATAGGCAGCACAGTTCTATATAGGTGGGATGCAGCAACCAAAATGTAGGCAAGCCTCCAAGCTTTTTATCTGAGTGAAAGATGCTGGGAGAAGGGAGGGAGGAAGGTCTGGCCTGCAGGAACTTTGCCAGCTATCAGAACTAGCATGATTCCCCCAGCACTGAAGAATGGTAAACTCTCAGAGCTTCTTTAGTGCTCTGCAGCCAGTAGAGATTTTTCAAAAACATATAGTGATAAAATATTTTTCTTTGGAAAAGGAGGATTTACCGAACCCCCACTTCCTTTCTAGAAGTGTTTCCTGCAGTTTTGAAAGGGAAGGTGGAACTTTTGGTGTAAACGAATGAGAACATGGCCTGCAGCAGAACCAGTGAGCCTATGGGATGGAGTACTTGTTAGAAAGAGGACTGAAGCCATGTCCTAGTCTTGGAGCAGATGGTGTTCCTAGAACTTTGTCCTGTCTGTTCCCCTGGCATGCTCTTTCCAGTTTGCCTCCCAAATGTCCTGAGTTGGTTCTGATGAGATATGAAAGTCCCTTCCCATTAGATCATATTTGCTCAGGCTGCTCCTTGCAGGTCCTTTGGTCAGATAGCAGAGCTGCTGATCTCAGTGGAAATGCCATGTTGCAAGCCCTGACGCCCTTTTTGCTGGGCAGTGAAGTTCTAGCCCTCTTGACAGGAAATCCTGGCTAAGTCTGCGTTCTGCAGCAAAATAATTTCATCTCGATCTGACTGGGGTAAGAGAAGTGAAGGAAACTGTTCTTCCTTCATTGGGGTGAAAGTAGAAGATCCTCACTGGTGCGAGTTACCCAAAAGTTCCCAACATAGGCTTGGTTCTCTAGTCCAAAGTGGAGACTAGCTGATTTCACTCTAGGCCTTTCATGATGAAGTCAGTTGAAGGGCTCAGTCCTATCTGGACAGTCTCCTGGCCTCTTCCATCAATCTCTTACAGACTTGATGTCTTCTGGGCCTAACCATCAGGAGTTAAGATGTGCTGCCTTGCCATGAATGCCTTGGTACCAATGTTCTTTGTTTAGAGGCCACCTGGAAATGCAGGTCAACCAAGTTGACATGTTGGCAGCTCAGTTGGCAGCTCAGTGTCATCCGAGAGTCTTGGGCAGTTTGTCTAGATGTAATTCTCCAGGATATGGGGGCTGAAGCAGTGTGCTGCTGCAGGTGCAGAGTGCTGAGCAGCACTGGTGTGAAGAGAATGCTCCTGATACAGCACAGAGACCTTTGGAAGCCAGGGCTGCATCTCTGCTAGGCAGAACAAGAGGCGTTCTCTGCCAAAAGAACCTATTTACCCTCATCACAAGAGGGTGAAGATTATTCCTCTTTTCCTAGAGGTGGTCCAGAATGGCAGGGCATACCTTTTGAGATGTCTGGAGATGAGCACAGAATCATAGAAAAGTCCAGGTCAGAAGGGACCTCAGAGGCCATCTGGTCCAAGCTTCCCCCAGCAAGAGGCAGGGCCTAGGCAAGGTTGTGTGATGTTTTGTCTAGCAAGCACTAAAAATCTAAAGCGTTGGAAAATCCACCGCATCCTTGGGGAGGTTACTGAGGTTACTCCAGTGATTGATCTCGCAGTAGAAGATTCTTGGTGTCCAACTAGAATCTCCCATGGGGCAAATTGCACCCATCACCCCTTGTCTTGGAGATTCGTGGAGCGCGTGGAAGATCATAACTTCCTGACACAGCTGGTAAGAGTGCCTGCCAGGGGAGGCAGGTGTGCTGTTTACAGTGGAGGACTGGGAGACATGGTTGAAAGCTGTCTTGGGCAGAGTGACCATGAAATAATTGAGTTGTCATTTCTTGGTGAAGCCAGGAGGGTGGTCAGCAAAACTGCTGCCTTGGACTTGTGGAGGGCAGACTTAGAGCTGTTGAGGAAGCTGGTTGGGAGAGTTCCTTGTGGGTCAGTCCTGAAGCACACAGGGGTGCAGAAAAGCTGGATAAGAATTCAAGAAGGAATTCTTAAAGGCTCAGGAACAGTCTGTCCCCATGTGCCATAGGATGAATTGGTGGGGAAGAAGACTGGCCTGGCTGAAGAGGGAGCCTTTGCTGAGACTCTGGGGAAAAAAGAGAATTGATCACCTTTGGAAGGAGGGGCAGGCAACTCGGGAAGAGTACAAGGATGTCGCTAGGATATGCAGAGAGAAAATCAGAAAGGTAAAAGCCCAGCAAGAAATTAATCTAGCCATCATTATTAAAAATAATTAAAAATACTTTTCCATGTATACTAACAGCAAGAATCTCCATCCTAGATGTCTTTTCCAACCGTTATGATCCTATGAATTTTCATACATCTGCTTGTAATAAAGGAGTCTCCATCTTCTTTGTAGCCACCCTTTAAATACTGGAACGCAGTGATGAAGTCTCACCTGACCCGTCTTTTATCCAGGCCAAGCAAACCTGTTTCGCTCAGCCTTTCCGCTCGTGGGAGGTTCTCCTTTGATCTTTTGATCAGAAGGACCAAAACTGAACACAGACTTCTAGATGTGTCCTGAGAAGTGTGGAGTAGAGTGGAATAATGGCTTATTTATTTCTGCCCGTGACGCCCTTGCTGATGGAACCCATGGTCGCAGCAGTTCACACACACTGAGCTGCTTACGCACCAGGAACCCCATGTATCTTTCTGCAGAGCTGCTCCCCAGCCAGGCTCCATCACAGTGGGTGTATCTCCTAGAGATCTTGCTAAAGCCCTGCAATGAGCCACTGCGTAGGTTCAGCATAGATGGGATGGAAGGAATTCCTTCACTGGGTCTAAGTCAGCTGCCAGCCCTGTTACCTTATTTTGGATGCTGGGAGAATGTGGGGAAGGAAGATCAAAGCAAAGGGAAGAAAAAAGGGGGTTAAAAAGGCTGTTTTCATCTATGGGTTATGAGAAGCAGTTTCTGCTCTTGAAGACTTGTGGAAGGTAACTGGGGCCATAGGCAAAGCTGGGATATAATGCATTCAATTACAGTGCTGCACAGAAGTGAATGAGAAGACCTCACAGCCTGTTTTGTAATAAAAGCTGCAGACAACCAGGATTGAAGCCTACTTTACAGCTATCTGAACTATAAAATTCTCACTCCAGCAAGAGAAAATGAGTACCTGAGCACACAGGCAGAGGTGAGGATGAAGCCAGCTCTAAGCTGAGCTGAGCTGAGGAACTCTGCCATTCAAGCCACAAATGGTTAAGGCATGGCTGGAAGCATCATCTGAAAACTCCTGTCTCGAGTGGTGCAGGGTTGGAGGTACTGGGACCTCCTCTCAAAGCCAAGGGAAGATTCCAGTGAGTCCCAGCAGTACTGTGCAGATTTGCAAAGGACTGCAAAGAAGCACAGTGCAGCAATGCTGCAGATGCAACGCGCTGGCTGGAGTAGGGATGTTCAGGTCTGTGCTCGTCAGACCCCGTCTGGAAAGGACATGCAGGTTTGCATCACATACATGGGGCTGTAGGGAGGATCAGTGTGTAGCCAAGCTGTTGGTACAGAGGGGGGAATGCAGAGAAAGATATTAAGTATGTGCCTCTGTTTTTCCCATGAAGTAACTGCAAAACAGTGCAAACAGGAAAGCTGTTAAGGGTTTAAAGACTTAGTTTTATTGTTTTCTCTAAGCGAAAAACTGCCATTGTTTCCCCAACACAAAGTTTTGCAAGAGTCATTTGGATCTGAATGTGTACTAATTGCTCTGCAGGCTCTAATAAAAACTCAAAATAAAGAGCTCTAGGATTTGGCTTCAAGATGAAGTATGTTCCACGCACAGTGATTTCTGATTACCCAAAGGCTCTTTTTTTAGCATGTAGCTGGTTTATTTTAGTCTGTGGAATATGTTTTATCCATGGCCTCTTTTCTGTGTTGGAGCTGAAGGATATGGGACCTGTAGTTTCTGCTGACAGTGATGCATGGAAACATCTGGGATTTTGGGATATTGCCAAAGAGTGGTGACTGTCAGTACCCAGGGGGCTGTGAGCTGTAAGACTAGCAGCAGTCAGTGCTCACCTTTCCCTGTTGAGCCAGGTTTTCCTCCAGCCCAGGTGAGGGCATCAGTTTGCTCCTGTGTAGGTCTTTGCCATGCCCACATCTGGAATTCACTGCACTGCTTTGTCGCTCTCCAAACCAATAGAGATAATAGAGGAATTCCAGAGAAAGAGAACCAAAGTGCTGCAGGGGATGGGGGAGCTGCCTGATGAGAACAGGCTGGGATGGCAGTCTGGGAATGACCTGAGAGCTGATGTGATTGAGGTCCTCAAAATCGTGTACAAACAAACTCAGCCTGTGGGAGAAAGAAATGAGGATTTTCACAATGAAAATTGTAACTTTTTTATTGTCAACTGTATTGTAAGGGAAGAAGGCAAAGCACAGGCATAGCGGAGGGGAAATGTATTTTAAAAGGGGATATTCTTTCATTCTATGACCTGTTCCTCTTCCCACCCTCAGAGCTGCTGCCTAAAACCTATCTTCACTCTCACAGAAAGAGGATGGAAGGTGACTTTCTGACACCAACGTGTTGAGAAATCTGCAGCCACTTCACAATGGGGTGGGACGGGTTCCCAGGGCACAGAGGGTGCTGCAGAGATCTGCAGTCCATGATGGTCGGCAGGTGAGATGTGAGGAGGGTGCCTTGCGCCCAGAAGCTGAAAATGACTTGGTAGGAGCCCAAAGATTGGAGCTACAGGTTCCTAACCTGGCAGTCTGAGAATACAACGTGGGGAAGTTCAGAGGACAGAGCTCCTGAGATACAACTTGGGAGCATTCTCAGGTGGCCATGATGCATTCACACTGCACTGAGTGCATCCCACCCTGTAGGGTTTTCACAGGTTGAAGGAATTGTTCCCCCAGTCTTTGGAGAACCTCTGCAGTGATGTAAGGTTGCAGTTGTTTTTGAGTCTCTTCAGGCCCTGGGATTACTTAGCCTGGAGAAGGGGAGGCTCAGGGAGTGGATCTTGTCAATGAAGGAAGGCTGCAAAGAGGAAGGAGCCGTGCTATTTTCAGCAGTGCCCAGGGCCAGGACAAGGGGCATTGGATACAAACTGGAATACGAGAGGTTCCATCTGAACATCAGGAATCTCTTCTGTACTGTGCAGACGATGGAGTGTTGGCACGTGTTGCTCAGGAAGACTGTGGTGTGGAGATCTTCAGATGTGGTCCTGGGCACCTGCTCTGAGTGGCTCTGCTTAAGCAGGGGTTGGAGAAGATGGACCCGTAGGTCCCTTCCAATCCTAACCATTCTGTGGTTCTGAGTAGAAGATGGGACACTGGTAAAGACATGCTGGGGCTTTTCAGGCTGTCAGAAGCTCCCTCAGCCTTGGTCGGCGAGTTTTGTCCAAAGGTGAGAAGTGAAACCACCTGGGTTGCTGTGTAGTCTCTGAGACTGTGGTCAGGAAGAAACTTCCTCCCAGTCTGAGTGACAGAGATCCTGGAGGCTCTTTGCCACCTCCAAGTAAGAAGTCATGTGAGGTATCCCCTGTTTCGTGGGACCACATAGGCATTGTCCGCTCTCTCTGCAGCCATGTCCCAGCTCTCTCCTGCCCTGTGCCTTGGCTCACAGCAAAGCCCGGAGCCATCTGAAGGCTGTTAAGTTAAAAAGAGTTAAAAAGAGTTAAAAAAAAGGAGTTAAAAAGAGTACAGAAAGAAAGTCTAGAGGGTACCTCATGAAATTTAGTAGAGACAACTGCAGTTTGCTGGAGGAATGCCAGGCACTGGCATGGGCTGGGGTCTGACTGGTGGTCTGCTGAAAACCACCATGTCAGCTGTGTGCCTCTGTGTCACCAAAGGCCAAGTGTGCCTGGAGTTGCGTTAGCCAAGGTGCAGCCAGTAGATCGAGGGAAGAGGCTTCATCTCTGTTCAGGGCTTGTGAGACCATACCTGGTCACCATGTCTGCTTTTGGACATCACAGTGCAAGATATCTGCAAAATGAAGGTAATCATGAGGATTACGTGTGCCTTCAGGTTTCAGCATGGGTTCACAAGGCCAAGAGGCTGGTGGCACCTGAATGGCAGCACAGACACCTTCTGTCTTTCCCTCTTTCCCCTTGTGGCAACTCACAATGCAGGGCACCAGCAGAAAAGCTAGGCTGGGCTGTAGCCTGTGTAACTGACATCTGTCTGGGGCTCCCAGTGCCCCTTCATGGTACTGACACCCTTGTAGGTCCAGCAGAGCAAGGAGACATTTTGGGTGTTTTTTTTTGTTTTGATAAAAGACCCAGAAGGGTCAGTCATGCTCTGTCCTGCATCTTCCAAACTTAGCAGCTGCTGGCAAAGTCCTATTGCCCTCCCTCTCCCGGAGTCTGCACCCCACATACTGGGAGCAAGCAGCCTCCCTCGCCACCCCTTCCCCTTCCTGCCATCCCCCCTCACCTGATCTTGACTGAAGTTGTCCAACATGCTTGGCATCTGCTTACTTCCTCCTTTACCTGCAACATCACAAGAGGCACACAGAATGGCTCTTCCTCCGCGTGTCCCTGTGCCTCCTGCCCTCTCCTTGGAACCAGGGTGGGAGCACAGCCCCCCTGGTGGACCTGCTGCCCTGTCTCTGCCAAGCCCGAGGGAGCAGGATCCGAAGCACTGGGACAAAGCAAGGCTGCAGCAAGGAGCAGCCCAGCTCGGCTCAAAGGAAAGCTGGTGCTCCAGCCAGCAGCAGGGTTCTTCTCCGAGCATTCCTTGTCACAGCAGCCAAGCAGTTACACAAACTGAAGTGGGAGCCTTTCCAGTTCCTAATGCAGGAAAGAAAATTTAAAATAAATCATTTTCCACCAGCCATTCAGCTTCAGCAAAAGCTGGGAGACTTCCAGAGCCAGTCCCTGAAAGAGAGCCACTGTGTGGCTTCCAACCTCTCACAGAATCAGGGCAGACTTCGCTTCATCTCTGCCCAGCTTTTTTGGGACTGGTGCTTTCCTGCCCTGGGTGCCAGCCTGGTTTTGGTGGTCCCGTTGCCCCACATAGGCCAGTGAGTGCCTCAAGATCAGCAGTGTACAATTGCTTCCTGGGAGCCCCATCACGCTTGCCACCCAAGCACTCAGGAGCAAGCCTTTAAGGCTCATCAAAGCAGGGATGGGACATTGCTGTCCTTCACCAGCCAGCTCTATCCTTATCCACTCGTAGTCCAGTGGCCAGGCAGGACCCAAACGCAGAGCCTGCAAGTCAGCGGCTGTGCCCTAGCCTTTCCTACAGTAGTCACAGCCTCCTTCCAAGCACAGATCCATGCCATTCTGCTTACGTGAGCCTTACAGAGCTGGGCTGGTCCAAATCATGGACCTGCAGCTTACCAGCTGTCTATGTCTCAGCAGAGCCACCATAACCATCAGTGTGAGTAGTCCCAGGCAGGGTATTTGCCAGCTCATTCTCTTTTCCCAGCTCTTTTTTTGTATGCTAACCTGCATTATGTTTTCTGGAGGCCAGTAGCAGTGGACATGAATGGGATGCCCGCCCTACCTGTGGGGCCGAGGAGAGCAGCAGTCACTCGAGGGGATGCCTGAGGCTGCAGGAAGGGCAAGGCTCATGGTCATGTGAAGATCCATCGGTGGGAACTCAGATGTCACCTTCCAGCCCCTCCCGCACAGAGCTTGACCAGATACTGCTTGTATTTAGTACGAGGCGGCTGGGTAACTCATTACATCCCAGCTGTTCTCTGGGGCTTCTGGGCATGCTTCAAGGAACTGTCACCATGAGCATAGATCTAGTAGCTAGCGAGTTGCTGAGTAATGTCCTGAGTTGATACACATTCAGCTTGCTGAAGAAGCTCAGTTGCACAGGACAGCCTCCATCCACTTGTGTGTGCCACAGCATTTGGGTTCACATCTCAGAGGAGACTGCTGGCTTCGTTCAGACCAGTGTGCTGGGAGCTTGGAGCTGATGCCTTCCTGGCTGAGCGCATCCTCCCCTGGCTTCCCCAGTGCCAAGGAAGAGCACGCCTTGGAGTTTAACTGCTGACTGCTCAGCCCTTCTTCCAGAGCATAAATGTCCCACTTAGACCTCACAGAGGGCAAAGCATAGTAAGCGTAATGCAGTAGCTTATGCATAATAACAGGAATATTGATTTATTGACATTAAGAATTGAATTAAAGTTAGGAGGAAAAAATGAGACTTCGCATTTACTAAGGATTGCCAACATTTCTTCTTAGCACTGTCTCCTAACCACATTTAGTTTCCTGTTTTCTGGTTGCTTATAGCTGTGCCAAGCTTTCGTTACTGGACTGGAATTTCGCTTGGGTGGTATCTAGGTTCCTGCTGAAGTTACCGCAGTGAGAGAAGGGAGATGGGAAATTCCAGCCCGAACTCGTTGGCTGGTTTTAAAAATGCAGACTTAAGACTACATTATTCAGCTCACGTCAAGAAAAAGACCAGCAGAGCTTTCCTAGAAAGGTTTCTCCAAAGATCTGAATATTGACTCTGTGTTTAGTATTACGCCTTCCCTATGGGAGAGTGTCAACATTCAGCTCATGTTATTTTTTCAGCATTACTCCAAATTACAGTGCAGTCATGTTCACGAGAATCTTAATAGTTTTGCAGGTAAATTGCTGGAAGACATTGCATTGGCTTGGTTCTGCTGCCAGTGTACAGGAAGGAAGGCTGGAGAAGGAAAGAATTGAGAAGGCCTCCCTGCTGTATTCAGCTGCTGCACTGCCACAGCTGAAAGCCAGGGAGGACCAATGTGTGCAGAGGGAGGAGCATTACAGTGCTTAGCAAAGAATGGGCAGCTCAGACGTGGGATGGGGCTGGTAAGCTGTCTGGCATGGAGCAACAGCAGTGCAGCAGGTTGATGGGGTTCTCCTCTCTGTGTTTCACGCTCTTTGGTCTGTTATTGCTTGCAGGATCGTGCATCTGTCCAGGTGCCTGGCTGCACCTAGTGTGGGGATGCTGCGAGCTCTGTGACAGCGGGGGATGCACACGGATGCACACGGAGAAGAGGTAAACCTGCCTGCATGGCATCTGCCTCATCCCACATCTGCGGGATGAGCAACTGGAGGAGCATTTCTCCCCAGACCAACTCCACAAAAGACTCTGACCTCCTCAATCCACCTCATCAGCAGCTGTGAACTGGACACAGGGAGGGCCTGGGTACTCCATCTCAGCTGGGCTTTGCCCTAGGCACAGTCAGAAGGGGTTAGTGTTCCCAATGGGATCTGTTCCACTTAGCTCAGCACATATCCGCACAGCTCTCCCAGCAAGTCTACACCCACGCCTCTCCTCTCCCTTGCTCCTTTCCCATGCATACAGGAACCAGTGGTGGAGGATGGACCACTGACCTGTCGAGGGGTAGTGAGAGCAGAGGCACATCTCGGTACCAAGAACTAGTAGGGCCCTGCGTTAAGCAAGCACTGCTAACGAGAGCCTCAGCTCAGCAAGTCAGAGCATGCAGAGCCCATTCCCAAAGTCTGGGCACCCTCACAGCTTCTCAGAGGTGCTGTTATCTGTAGTTTGCAGAGAAGCTGAGGCAGGGAGTTAAGATCTGCCTGTGACATGAGGTAGGACCAGAACCAAGGGAAGAAGCCAGGATTCCCATCTGCTTGCTGTAACCAGTTGGGTATGCTCCCTTCCCAGGTGAAGGCAGACACAGTTTTAAATCACCCTGTTTTAATTTGGCTGTTGTGCCTCAGCCCAAATGTCATACAGAAACACTGGCTTCCAGAAGAGAGAATTTCTGCTGGCACTGCAATCACTGGATTTCAGCTGTAGGGCTCACAGTGCTTGCACAGCAGTGTAGGGCTGCTGCCCATGGCTCAGGATGCTGCTAGCAAGACTTTGCATCAATGGGCATGTTTGCCAATAAGGTCCCTTTTTATCGAGAAGCCACTTGTGGTGCAGTGTAGTGTCCTTCCCTTGCCCTAAAGAGAGCACCTCATAGCATACTCAGCAGGGACACTTTTGCCAGAGCTTTAGCTGGTAAATACTTCAGCAGTACTTGTATACCAGGAAAGGTGTTACTCCAGAAGGAAAGAAGCTGCTTAGAGATGTGAGTCAGCAGGGAGAATCACACAGGTTGGCAGATCACAGCTGCTTAAAAGTGTTAAAAAAAAAAAACCAAAAACATAAAAAACCAAACCCACATCTGTCTCCTGTTTCCCCAGTGCCATCACAGGCCCAGCTTTCAGGGGGCAGGCAGTGCTGGGGAGCAGCGCTCCTGTGACCAGCTGCATTTCTGTCCCCAGCCTGTGTTCAGGGCTGGGTGTGTGGAGCTCTGGGGGCAGAGAGGAGGGGATGCCTGGATCCTTGGTGGAACCCGACGGCAGATTTTCTTCTCCATTCTCAGTGCTGGGTGACAAGCACTCATCCTTACAAGCAGCAAATCCAGATATGAACCCTCTCTGCTTTTCTCCTGGAGGACGCACGTTTTTCCCCCGCTCCTACCACCACAGCTGTGGCATCGGCTGTCATCCCGCTGAGCTGCCGTGGGCAAACCGGCGCTGTTCGATCCTCGGGGCTCCGGTGACGTGGGGTCTCTTCTGTTGTAGGTAGTGCCGCGCCTGAGCTGACCGCGGGGAGGGAGCCCGCAAGCGCCGGGAGGACGAGCGGAATATGAGCGAGAGCAGGCACTTTCCGTCGTCTGTGGCAGCCCGCAGCGAGCTGCATTCCTCAGGCTCGCAGCCCGCCGTGCGAGCCCGCAGCGATGGGGACGAGCAGCTCGGCGAGCCTGCAGAGCCTGCCAGCGGGAGAGCCGGCCCCCCGGGTGACGCCGAGCCCAGCCCAGCGGCCGTTGAGGAGCGCCGCGGGGACCGACGTCTGGCGGCCTCGACGGGCGAGCGGGAACGGGAGGCGCGCGCCACGAGTAACGGCCAGGGCCGCGAGGAGCCGGCGCTGACCAACGGCGTGGGCGCGGAGCTCGGCGAGGGCGGCGAGGCGGCTAGGCTGCGGCCGCGGGACGGCGGCGTGCCCAGCCCCGGCAGCGTGGATTCTGGGGAGGAGGGCTCCCCTGGGCCGCAGGCACGGAGCCGGGCCCTCGGCAAGGTGCTCCTGCACGGCTTCCTGGGCTCCTCGGGAGCGCTGAGCGCTGATGAGCCGGAGGAGCCGCTCGGGTGAGTGCGAAGCTGCCGCAGCGCTGGCTGGGTGATGGCTTACGTGTGCCGTTTCCCAGTCTGAGTTCCACTTCTCCCTGTGTAACTTATCACTTTTAAAAGCTGCAGCTGCTCTCGTGGCTGACTGTCTTTTTGCTCTCTTGCTCTGGGCTTCTTTCCCTATCGCAAATGTGGAAAGTCTGTGATTAGAGCCAGTGTCTGGCTCAGATGTGCTAAGGCGAAGGAAAAGGCTTAGGGACTTCTTAGGGAGAGGGATGACTTTTGGGAGTGTCCCACTTGTGACTTGAGCTGCGGCTGCAGCACTACAGGCAGTTTACTGAGATAGCTGGAGTAGTGGGCAGGGCGGGCACGGCAGCCTGCAGCCATGGGAAGCCTGGGGTGTCCTGGGAGTCCCTGGCAGCATGGCTGGCTCTGTCAATCCATGGCCAGCAGGATGCAGCTTTGCATCCAGAGGAGCACATCATTAGTAAGGGAGGGCAGGGCACTGAGCTTTGGTTCCCATTGCTCTTGTGGCTGGTGCTGCCAGTGCCTGGGTGGCACAAGGATAACTCAGTTTCTGCTTTGTGTATGTAGCAAGGGGTGGATGTGCTGCTGCATCAGGGATGAGTGTGATTTAGGATGCTGGGAGGTGAGCAGGATGGTGGGAAGTGCTGTGTAGTGGGGTGATGTGGTGAAGCTGGGGGCTCGCCATGCCTCAGCTCAGGTGCACCTTAGTGATGCCCCACAGCAGCTGTGTGTGTGCTCAGAGTCACTGCAGCAGGTTTAGGAGATGTGGCCACTAGCACACAGCATGCTCATTGCTGCTGGGTGGCAATGGCCAGGTGGAGGAGAGGGCCTCTTGAAGAGCCCCCAGTGCCTGTCAGCCAGGCAGGACCCCACCATCGCAGCAGGGACCGTGTCCTGCTGCTCTCCCAGCTCTACACTCCTCCTGTGGTTTAGGTCCTCCTAGTTCAGGTAGCCTTCACCAGTGCATGAGGCTAGCTGTAGAAGAGCCTACGCCGGCCTTTTTACAGGCACGCTCCAAATTTGCATGCCTGAAGGTCCAGGGCAGGCAGTCCCCTCCCAGACCCCATACTCTGCAGCTGGATGGGTGGCAGCTCAGCAGCTCAGACACGTGCCTGTCATCTTGTTCTCAAGTGCCTGAGACAAACCACAGGATGCCCCCACCTGTGTCCTCCCTGCTGGCAGCCCAATTTCATGGGACAGCTTTCCAGGCTGGGGGACACTGAGCAGGGACTCAGCCTCACTGAGGTGACCCTGCAAGTGCCTATGACTGCACAGGGCCCTGCAGTCTGCGGGGTGGTCACTGGATTGAGGTGGGCTGCTTCCCATGGCATTCCTGCAAGAGGAACATAGATCACAAATCACCCAGGGAGTTGTATTGTATCTGCCCAAGGTTGATGGTCACTGTGAATGTTATGGCTTTGCCTGCACATATCTTCTACCCCAAAATGGAAGAGATGCCACAAGCATGACAGGGCTGGAGAAGAGCAGAGGAGAATGGCGTTCTAAGAGGAGAAGGTGTAACAGGGACAAGATGGCAAAGGGGCATTTGAATCACCTCCTGACTGTGCAGGCTTCAGGCTGAGCCACTGGCTCAGAGCACTGTCTGGAGCATGGCCAAGAGTGTTAGTGGTGCTGGGAAGCTGCGCAGCATGTGGGCTGACGGCAGCCATCCTTAATTCGTTGCATCTGTAGCAGTTAGCAGGCTCCCCAGCAGCAAACTGGTGGTTTGCGTTACCAACAGCGCCAGCAAGAAGCAGCAACTATTTCAACAGTCACAACTGAAGGTATTAAAGAGGAATAGGTGTCCAAGGCGGACTGCTTCTATCTGCTGATGTCTGGAGAGCCCAGGGAGCCTACCTCTGCACCTGTTCCACAAGTCCTGTGAGCTACTCTGTCAGCTCTTGGATGTCTGCAAGTCACTGTGCTGCGAGGGAATGCTGCTTGATCTGTGGCTCCCCAGCAGACAGTGAAATCAGAAGGAAGCTATGAGTGGTGAGTGAATGCTGGTGCAATCACTGGAAGTGCAATTACTTTAAGGTACAGGGGCATGAACTGGGAGAAGTGGCAGGCTGAGCATTTGGAGCCAGTGCAGCCTGACTGCACTCTGCATGAACTGACCATGATCTTGTGCTCTGAACATAAGGACTTGGATAGTAAATAAGTATTCTGGGAAGCTGAACGCACAGGGGACAAGTCATATACTATATGTGCTTGATGGCAAAAGTGCAGATGGAAAACTTCAGGGATGCAACTGAAATCTGGGAAACTGTGTTGTCCAGGAATCAGGTTAGCTGAGTACATTCAAAGGTGGTGCTTTGACCACCTACCCACTGGGTGGTTGGGCAAAAACCAGCACGGCCCTTCTGTGCCATAGGGAGCTGCCAGCTACACTTGTGTTGCTCAGTGAGCGTGGGTCATGAGTCACAAAGCTGACAGAGGGACCAAGGCACTGGAGAATTCATAGTCATCCTCTGTTTTTCCATTTTCCTGTTCAAGGAAATAAAGACAAAGCTTTTGTGCTTGTGCTGCAGTTTGCACTGGCTAAATCCCTTTGGCCCCTCTTTCTTCTGTCCCATTGGCATGCCAGCACACTGTCAAAGCCCTGTTCCACTCCTCGTGGATGTTTTGGCTAGAAGTCTGCCACCTTCCCTTCAGCCCCCAGCACAGGCCCTGCTGATCTCAGAAAGTTGCATCTCTGCAGTCAGAGAGCTTTACTGGTGAATGACATTCTCTGCTTTCAGCCCCATTAAGATGTCAGGCTGGTAAATATAGGAATCCCCACCTTTGGCTTGTGATATGTGCTCGGTGCCTGCAGGCTTGGGACTGCTTTTGCACACACGCTTTTTCCCATGGCAACGTACAGCCATTGTGCATTTCACTTTCCATTAAACAAAGTTTTAGAAAACTTTGCAGAAAGGCACAGCGCATAGGCAAGGAAGTCCTGGCTGCCAGCATGTCTTTCTCTGATGGCTCCACCAACACAGCAAACGAGGTTCTACTTTATTACAACTAATTAACCAGTGCGAAGTGAAATATAAACAACTCAGTGCATAAAAATCCAGTGCGGTGCAGCGGCAGTAATAACTGAATGCATAGCTCGGCATGCCTTGCCATAAGCAATAAAACAGCATTTCAGAGATGACTGAGGAAAGCAGCACAGGCAATTAGATACAGTGCTACTTCAATACACAGAAGCTTGTGATTACAATGCAAATAAATATATGGCTCCTTAGTTAAATAAAGCAATTGCCTTCCCCGCTGTGTAATACTTAAGTGCACAACACTTCCCTGTGGGGAGGCTGCGCTGTGCTCACTCGCAAGCAAGGTCTTACCTCATCTCCCTCCCAGTCCAGCGTGGTTGAATCAGATGCAGGTGGCTGCCCTTGGGCTGCTCTAAGCTGTAGGAAGGTTGCTTGCCCTCCTCTGGGGAGGGTCTTCCCTGGGACCATGCAGGGAGGATGTGATGGGCTTGTGGCTGTGGGTGCTGGAGGCTTGTCAGCATCTGCTGAGCTGTCCCTTTTGCAGCCTCTGCCCTGCTCTCTGCCCTCTCCCGCACGCAGCCTTCAGTGAGGCATTTCTAGGAACAAAGAACTCCGGACTTGGTGCAGCTGTAGGAATTTGGGCTCAGGGAATAAACGCAGGGCTGGAAAATATGCAGGCGCTGTTACAAGGGCTTGGGCAATGGGACTCCTCCATAGGGTGCAATTAAGGCTGTAAAATCCTTCGTGTTGCAGAGAGGTGGAGTTTTAAAAGTTTCTCCTGTTTCGTGGAGGGAAAAAGCTTTTTCTGCACACACGTCTTGCCAACATGGATGGATCTGGGAAGATAAGCAGAGCTGAGGATGAGGAGACCTGGAGCTGCAGCTGCCATCTGGCTTGCTGTGTGGCCAGCTCTGGTGGTCTGGGTGGCCCTGAGCTCCTGGAAGTAGGATGTTATCTGAAGGTACAATTCATGTCAGCTTTCAGCTGTTGCAGCTCCAGAGTTCAGTTTGCAAACAGCAGCTCTAACAGCACAGACTGCAGAGAGGACTTGTCAGAGGATGTGAGAACCTGTTAGTCTAAGCCTGACGGCTCTTGAGTGTGGAGCGTGAGCTGTGCACGGCTGTGTCCCTCCTCGCAGTGCCCTTCAGGTGGCTCTGCCCTGCCTCCTGCTTTGCAGGTACTGCCAGTTCCTGCCACAGCTCACCAGGCAGCTGAGTGGGCACCCAGCAGCATGGGGATGGGAAGGCAGCATGGAGTGGCCACTCCACAGCACCTGCTTGGGTTCCTCAGGCTCTCGGGACACTGAGAAGTAAGAAACGTGACAGTGCTGACTTGTCCTCCCCTCTCTGACATCTCTGGCACGTTAAAAGCAGGATGGTGTCCCCTCGTTCAGATCCTTCCCCAGAGTGCAGTTTTCTTGCAGACGGCAGGAGAGAAGTCTGGAAGCTGACTTGTTCTCACACCTTGCTGTCACAGCAGGGGAATGTGCAACTCACTGCAGTCTTCCCTCCTTGCACTGGTTCTCTGCTCATTGTCCACCCTCTCACGCTGTGTTTGGTTCTTGGGGTGAGGAGATCACCTTTAGCAAAGTTCCTGCTGTCTTGCATTGCATGTCTGAATCTGTAAGTGCACTGGCTGTAGCAAACAAGGGGGATGACCTTAAGGACTTCTCCATGTGGAGGGATGCCAGGTCCCATTGTACTGCCTGGAATTAGTGCTTGTGTTAAGTGCTGAGCTCTCGCTGCCCATGCTGATGAGGATGTTGGAGATTGATCCATATGAGCATCACCTCTCAGCATGGGGTACCCCCTGCTGCCCAGAACCAGCTGCTCTTCAGAAATGACAGCAGTAGTTCCCAAAAAGGTGTGTTCCCCTTGGTGACGAGGTCATGAGGCCACAAAGTCCTGCAATGATCTTCCACCCTGCCCGAGGCACTGCAGAGCCAAGCTTTCCCAGAAGTGACAACACGGTGATGGTATCTCCGGACCAGTAAACTCAGGGCTGTGCTGCACTCACCTGTTGATTGCAAGGTCACAAAAAAACATCATGATTTTCCCATTGGCTTGCTTTGTAACACTGTGGATATAGCATATGTTTCTGTGTTTGCTGCATCTTTTCTGAATCAGCCTTGTCCAGCCACATGGTGAGGGGTGTGGTGCTGTGAATTTCAGGGGAGGACACTATATGGTCCTCTTCATTTTGGGCTTGCTCAGGGTCCTGAGGTCCAGGCATGTGGGTATCCTCTGCAGTGCTACCTCTCTCCCAGCTGCCTGCCAGGCCTTCCAGCCATGCCCTGAACATAGTGAGGGAGAGGATCTTGCTGAAATGGGCAGTGTCTGCATTTGGAGACACTGTTTTTGTGGGCCAGAGTCAGTAATGTGATCGCAGAAGGAACAGTGAAATCGAGTGAGGTTTCTGAATCCTGAATAAAGAAGAAAATAGAACATTTCCTTGAATCAGCCGAGAAGGCTCCTTCCATTCCCAGCCATTCTGGTGGTTGACCGTGCTTTGACAGAAAATGCTTGACAAAAATATGATTTTTACACTGTACTGAGGGTTTTTCTACTTTGAAAGGTATAAAAACGGATTGTCTTGGCCTTTCTGTAAATGCTTTACTGCTCCCCTATGTAGTCAAATGATAAATGAGTGGAAGTGAATGATATCTTGCTAGCAAGCAGCAGCAGGTTTTGGGTACAAACCGGTTCCTTTGGGGGAAATCCTTCCCGAGGTGTCTGGGTATGGCCATAGCGGAGGGGTCCAGGCTGCCCCTCCCACCTTCAGCCACTCTGAGCTGGTAGCTGGATTTGTTCCATCTGAAAGGGTCTCAGCTGAGCTGAAGATCTCATCTGGTGAGTAGATCCTGGTGACATTTAGAAGTAGAGAAAAAATCAACAAATTGGAAACGATTGCAATTGCTTTGATTGCAGTGTGTTTTCCAGCATGGGGAAAAGGAAGACCAGATTCTTTCCTTGCTGCTCATTGACCTGCTCTTTGCTCAAGAAGCAGCCTTCCTTCTTTGCTGCTTGCTTAGCTCTGCATAGAAATACAGACAAATTCTTTCTGCCCTGGGAGAAGTATGCGCCCGAGACTGAAATGGTATAAGCAGAGCTGGAGGGCTTCAGGGCTCCAGTAAGCATCTGCCAAGCATGGCAGTGATGTCCAGGGGTACATCCCCGCCTTGAAAGCAGGGAGCCTGTGTCTGTTGGACAAAACGGGCTGCATGCTTCTAGATCAGGGCGTCCTTAAGCTGCTGCAGCTGGGAACTGGAGGAATGGGGCTGGCTGTGGGGGCAGACATTTGCTTTCCCTGTTCTCTGATTTCTGCTGCTGAGATAGGGCTCTGTTCCCCTACCTGTCCTTATTTTTGCTACAAGCAATTCCATATGGTGTGTGGCTTAGTTTCCCTGCCTAGAAAGATTGAGCTGTTTTGTAAAGTGCATTGAGAAGTGTCCAGACTGCTGGGAGAGAAAAAAAAAGTGATACAAAAGCAATCAGATCAAAAACAGATCAATGCCCAGCCAGTCGCTAAGCAGTAGTGACTTTCAGAGACCACCCCCACAAGGCTTTTGCTGAGCATGGGTTTGTATGCCATAGAATACCCCTTTGGACCATTGGGGCTGGCTGCCCACACTGCGTCCTCTCCCAGTCCCTTACCAGCTCCAGCCTGTTTGCTGGCCTGCTGATTCAGGCTGTTCCAGGACGGACTGAGCCCTCCCATCTCCTCAGGGCTCCCAGCAGGTGTTTGGCCCAGCTGAATTCTCCCTGTGTGATTGCATTGGGATGTGCCCTGGAACTGATGTCCCTGCATCAAAAGCTAGAATAGCTGGCAGTTGCTTACCCAGAAGCTAACCTTGCGGGTTGGTGCATTTTGCAGCCTCTGTCACACTGCTAATGTTGTACCTTCGTGCCACAGCTGTCTGTAAAGCAGCACAGAGCCTCCCCTGCCTGGGCTCCATCCCCGTGGATGTTCCTCTCAGTGCAGGGTGTCCTGCTCTTCTAGGGTATCTTGTCTAAGACAAAAGGCTGAAGATAGAGCGAATGAATTGCTCCCTAATGGTTTCTGTTTTTTTCTCTGCTACAAAGGGACTTTTGCTGCCAACATGCAGTTATATGAATTGATCTCAATCTTTAATGTCTTCTGTGTTTTTGATGCTGCCAGAATTGGAGCATTTGAAGAGAGAGAGAACCCTTACATTAATTCAATTCTGGCAATTGGTCCAGCTGCAAGTGTGAGGCACCAATGTTTCCAGTTCAGAGCTCTGGCTTTTTGCTGGGGCACAACCATAAATAACTGGGTCCCTGAGGGGCTCATTGCAAAGGTCTGTCTTCTTCAGCTCTGTAGCTTATAATAAAGCTGGGAAGCAATTAGGTTATACCACTGAGAACTCCCAAGGACCTATGATTGCAACATCCATTCCTACCTCTTCTCCTGCCCCCTAACTCCAAGTTGAACAGTACAAGCAATTCCTTGACCAGTTTTTCTGCATCTCCCCTTCTTGTCCAGGTTTGCTGCTGAAGATGCCAAGTTGAGCTGCAGTGAGGACGACAAGGAACATTTTCAATTCAAAGACATCAGGGATGGGTTCAGCTCGACCTTTGAGAAGATTGTTGAGTCTGACCTTATGAAGGGCACGTACTACAGCAGCTTGGACTCTCTGGATGTCCTCTCTCTTACAGATGAGACAGACAGCTGTGTCAGTTTTGAGGCGCCACTCACCCCATTGATCCAGCAGCGGGTCAAGGAAAGCCCAGAGCTCTTGGAGCAGAAACTGGTGGCCCAGCAGAGAGAATCCCTTCAGCACATGGCTGCTGATAAGCAAGAGCAGGCAGCAGCAAAGCCAGCAGAGGGGGATTTTGGGAGCCCTCTCAGGCACTCAATTACCAGCAGCAGGTCAGAGAATGTGCTGAGCCGGTTGTCCTTGAAAAATATCCCAAATGGGTTCCATGTGGAAGGTTCAGAGGAAGATGCCGCCAAGATCATTAACTCCATCAGGTAGGGCAGGCTGTGAATTCCTGGGGTAAAGGGGCCTTTGTCTTATGGGGTCCCAGCCCAGAAGCAAGGCTTATAGGACATAATGGGTGTAGATGCTTTTTTTCCTCTTGTGCTTGCTCTCACGTGTTGTCATGGCAGAGAGAGAAACCACAGGACAAACTTTCTTATTCAAAGGCTGAGAACACAGCCAAGACCACATGGCACTAGATCAGCCATTCCCCAGCAGATCTGTGTCTGCCTTTCCTGCTCTCGAACACAGGGCCCAAGGACGAACATGATCTGCTGGGTCCTGTAGGAGCACTGTGAGCCCAAGAAAAGCCAAGGCTCAAGCACTTTGTGCACACGTTTGCTCTGGAGGGCACCAGCATTGATTTGCTTGCAAACAAATCCCACCTGCTCTTACAGCAGGCCAGCACTGTTGTAGGAAGACCACTGCCTTGTCTGCCTGACATCTACCAAAGTCCATGGCAGGTAGCAGTCAGCCAGGCACACTTGCAGATGTGCTCTGAAAAGCAGGGTGAGCCTCAAGGTTTTAGGCGCCTTTGTAGAGGCTTCCCCAGGAGTTCTTGGCAGGCAGTGAGGACATCAGTGGAGATGTCACCCGCTGGGCCAGCTCCAAGCCATCGTCCCCAGGATGCAGCAGGGGCTGTACTGCAGTTCTGTGTGTGGGAGCCAGGAGATGGGCAGCCAGGCAAGGAAAGAGCCAGAACATGGGATTATGTCTGGCTAATTATTGGTCTTCTGTGAGTCACAGTGCCCAAATGACATGGCCTGGCATGAAAACAAAGGGATGCAGCCCCACCTGCCTGGTGCCACTGGAACTCACATCTGTGAGAACGGCTGGCCGTTGTGCCATCTGGGGGCAGCAGCTGGACAGTGACATCAGGTCTGGTGCCAGTCCCCTCGGCATGATGCCCTAGAGGCCCAGCCACAGCACTTTGCACAAGTTCAAGTGCACTTTCTCATCCTCAGCAAATAATCTGAACCTAAAAGTGTATCAGCTATACCAAAGGGTTTCCTGAATGTCAGCAGCTCCAAAAGAGGTTGGTATCCCTACAACACAGACCAGAAGGGTATATGTTCTGGCACCTTCGTATCCATTCAGGACAGCTTTTCATACCATGTGGGCAGTGGAACCTTAAAAAAAGGGTTGAGTCTCTTTGCTTTGAATGAGTATATCCTCATTTCTTAGCAAGAAATAATTTTCATCTTTTTCCTACTAGTTTGAAATTAAACTTTTTGGAATGCATCAAAATGCATTTTTGACCTGAAATGAAATAGGGTTTGTCCAACGTGCAGTTCACAAATGTGTTTTTTGTATTTTTTGGTTAGGACAAGAAGAAATCAAAATGTGGTATTTTCTTCAGGTTCCTCCAAGTCACACTGCTGCTCCTTGAATTGTTTCTTGTTTCTGTGTAGTGACGCCAGCTTGAAAGATGCACTCTCTGACTCTGACTCTGACATGGGCAGCACGGAGCAGCTTGACCAGGGAAGCACAGACACCTTGGCAAACGGCTGCAGGGCAGACAGTGAGGCTGCAAAGAGGTTGGCCAAGCGCCTCTACAACCTCGAAGGGTTCAAGCGCTGTGATGTGGCACGGCAGCTCGGGAAAAAGTAAGTGGTCTTTGGTGTAGAGCCAGCCTGGCCAAGCAGCAGGCCAAGGCAGCACTGAGCATGGCCATGAGAAAAGCATCTGTGGTGGGGAGGGTGAGGCGGTGTGAGCCCGCGAGAGTTGGATGGAGAGTGAGATACGCACTGCATGTCCAAGTTACCTCAGCTGGGGGGTTTGCCAGGATAAGGCAGAAGGGAAGTGAAAGTGTTTATTCAAAAGTGGAGAGAGACAGTGATTTGTAAAAGAGAGAGAAACAGTAACAAAGCAACAAGCGCAGCAGTAGCATGACTTTAGGGTGCCAGTGGGTGCGAGGACACCAACTGCCCGTATATTTCTCCCGGATCGTGTATAACACTGCTTGTTTTTTGTATGTCCTTGAAATGGCTCACTGCCATCCTGACTAGCAAGACACATCTGTCCCTCAGCAAACACCCAGGCTTCCATTAGCAAGGATGGTCCATGATTCAAGTTTGTCCTGGGGAGGAAGGAAGGAGCTCCTTAGTGATCTTCTGTAGCAGCTTTTTGTATCTCTTGACAGCGTGCTTGTTCTTCTCTCTTGGTTCTTGTGACAGATGCAATTCTGGTTGCTGCTGCCTCAAGCCTACCATCCTTCTTTCCTGCAAATCTTCTATGCCAGCTGGCTGAGTGGGGAGCTTCCAGACAATGAACTTTTAGCATGGGGGTGCATCTGAGTGCGCCCTGTTGCTGGTTCCTGCCATCCTCACACTGCAGGAGCTGTTCGGTGACCCACAGCTGGGACTTGACACATGCATTAAAAAAAAGCAATTTTGGTTTTGATCAGCTGAATTTTAGAAAGCTGGAACACTTCCCAGCACAAGACCTGGATAGAGCTGCAGGCTCCTGGACCAGGCATGTGGATTTGCAGAGCAGGAAATGAAGGAGGTTGGAGCTAGGTGTATTTTAGGCTCATCTTTCTCATGTAAAACCAGCCTGCATTTGTGGGAATAGAGTACATTTAAGTGATGCATTCAGAGAAGCTGTATGTAGGAGGTGGGCCAACAAGGATGGTTGTTTGAAAAGTAAAAATCTCATTTTTAGACTTTTCAGCTCATTCTACTTCTTTTATTATTATTATTATTATTATTATTATTATTAAATTTTTTGTAAATATTGGCAGTTTTCTTAAAAATCCCAATATGTTCATCATTGTCAAGCAAGTATGAAAAACTTGATGACAAGGAAACAGAGGTTGGATATCACCAAATAGTTTCTTTCCAGCTGACAGCGTTATGTGATGTTAACCCTAAATGTCTCAGTCCCTGAAGAGCATGTATTTTGGCAGCTGAGTCTGCCTCCAACTACTCCAAGCTGGGAGGGATCTGGGGAGGCACATGGGAAGACACGACGGGCTGCGGAGATGCAGTCGCAACAGAAGCTAGTGTCGACCACTGCTCACCATTCTGTCTGAATCCTGGCTCGTGAGTCACCACCAGAAAGACTCAGTGAGCTGAAGGATGGGCGGTGAGCCTGGAGGGAAAGGGTGGTGAAAGGGATCTCCCACCTCCTTCATTCTGCATGGCTGTAGGCCCAGTTAAGAATCTGAGTTAGGATATAGCCCCAGTGTAGGCTATGGAGACACCTCAAGAGCAACTCAGTCCACCTGAGATCTGGGCTAGACTATAGCTTGCTGCTTTGTTTTGGTTTTAGGGAGCCTTGGACAAGGCCAGCTCTTCAAGTCCAGCTTGAGGTTAAGTGGGATCAATCAGATGTTTTGTTCTCCCCTGTTGATTATTCCTGTGATGAAGTGCATGGCTGTCCTTGGTGTGTGCCCTTGCATTCGGAAGGCAAATGGTATCCTGGGCTCCAGGAGAAGAGGGGTTTGGCCAGCAGGGACAGAGAGGTGATTGTCCCTCTCTACTCTCCTCTTGTGAGGCCCCATCTGGAGTACTGTGACCAGGTCTGGAGCCCCCAGTACAAGAAAGACAGGGAGCTGTTGGAGAGGGTCCAGAGGAGCCACAAAGATGAGCAAGGGGATGGAGCACCTCCCCTACAAAGACAGGCTGGGGGAGCTGGGCTTGTTCAGCCTTGAGGTCCCTTCAAACCCTGGCCATTCTGTGATTCTGTGTGTGCACTGCCCAGAATGCCCAACCAGATTCCCAGCAGATCTGGCAGAGTTGCCTAGGCTGAAGGAATTGGAGCTTTTTTTCCATGGTTACATTTGTGAGGTGGGGCTTGACCTGTGGAAGGGACAACAGTGGCTGTTTCCCAGCACTTGTACAGCCAACACATGAGGTCTTCTGCAGACTTAGAGCCAAGAGCATTCCAGAGGGCAGCCTGGGGCTTCCTTCGTTTCTGCTGTTTCTTTGACAGAGGGGTGAAGATGTGTTGACATCTCCATCACAGACATGATCATCTTTGGCTTCTCACATCATCCTGCTTTGAAGCTGCAGGACAAGTGAAGAAGTTACTCCACTATGTGCTGTGCTTCCAAACAGCATCCACCCGAAGCTTTGCAGCATCTGCCTCACAGTGGAAGATAAAACAGTGCTGTTGGAAAGGCAGTGTGAGCTCTGAGCTCAGCCTGTAGATGGTCCTGAAGTGAGACTGGATGTGCAACACTTAGTATGCTTTTCATTTTGTGGGAGAAGGAGAATGAATTACATATGAGCAAGGCTGATCATATTGAGATCATCTCCATGTTCTTGCCAACAGTCATTCATCATACTTGCAGTTTTGCTATCTGAGCTGTGCAGATAGAGGAACTTAACACCACCCATTCTGGCTTTAAAGGCACTAAGTCCCCAAGCATCCTTCAAAACCTCCACGTGTTCTCCTACAGCCCTGGCAAACTACTCAGGGGAGAGTGGGGCCAGAATCTCAGCTGAGCACTCCTGCACCCTGACTGATCCAGCACCCCAGGAGCTGGCATCCATCTGGCAGGTGGTGTCTGAGAGTATGATTGCAGAAAGACACAGTGTGAGGTGCTGTGGTGAGAGGGTGAGAGGAGAGCCAGCCTGGGGTGGAGAATGGGAGTACTGCAGTAGGACTAGACAGTGTCTCCTTCTCTGATGAAAAGGCTGATGACTCCCTCTTTAATTACAGTAATGAATTTAGCAAGTTGGTAGCAGAGGAGTACCTCAGCTTCTTTGACTTCACTGGCTTGACCCTCGACAAAGCACTCAGGTGAGCTGGGCTCTCGGCACCCCCACGTATGTCTGGAGGGGGCAGAGCAGGTGCGTTTCTCTGGGCCTCCCGACTCCACAGAGACTGTCCATGGACAGGAGCAGGGACAGGTTATAATTTAATTTTTGCTTTGGTGTCACATTTGGCACAACGTACTGCCACCAAAAGCGAGCTTTGCTAAGAACACCCACAGCCTGCTTCCCCGCGGTGGAGAGCAGCTTTCCTGGGAATTCTATTCTGTACAAACTCAGAGCAAGTGAGAGCAACTTCTGCCCTTAGGATGGATGACCCATCCTGATGCCAGTGAGCCTGGTACGTCCTACCTCAGCTGGCAGTATGTTTCCCTGCACAGCTCAGGACCAGCCTCAAGGCCTGTACCTGCAGGGCCCCTGGGCGCGGGCTGTGGAGAGGACAGAGGCTTCTCCAGCTGCTATGAGGACCCCCTTCCTATCTTTCCCTGTAGTGTGGATGCTTTCCAGCAGATTGATCCATGACATCTTAAGTATCACTTTCTCTTTGCAGGACATTCTTGAAAGCATTCCCACTGATGGGAGAAACACAGGAGCGGGAGCGTGTGCTGATTCACTTCTCCCGGCGATACTGCCAGTGCAACCCAGAGGAGAGCACCTCTGAAGGTACTGCTTTCCTGGGACCGACTTTTACACAGTCTGACAGTGATAGGACAAGGGGGGGAATGGCTTTAAACTAAAAGAGGGGAAATTTGGGGTGGATATCAGGAAAAAAATTATTTACTCAGAGGGCAGTGAGGCACTGGCACTGCTGCCCAGAGATGTTGTAGAGGCCCCATCCCTGGAGGCGTTCAAGGCCAGGATGGATGGGACCCTGGACAGCCTGAGCTGATGGGGGGCGGCCAGCCCACACAAGGGAGATTGGAGCTCAGTGATCTTCAAGGTTCCTTCCACATGAGCATGCCCAAGGTCATATTTGCATGAGTATCTCTACACACCTGCTTACAGGCATCTGTAGTGCCTGCATCCAGTCATGGGTGGAAATCAGGCTGCTGACCTGCTCTCAACCAGCATCACAGAACTGCTGGCTGTTCCTTCTCCACCCTCTTCAGCTTAGAATGTGGCAGTTGGGCCTGAGAGCTGCCTTGCCAAGGAGTAGCCCTGCCCAGTGTCACATAAACCCTGGAGTTATTCTGCCACAAACTTCTCTGAAGCAGAATGACCTCTTTGCTTTTGTCTGCGGTAGCTGAGTAAAGTATAAGTTTAGCTGGATGACGTCTAGGTTTATTTCATTTCCCTAGGTTTGCTTTACATGTGCATGTGATGTTCTCTCATACTGATCCCAAGAGGACCTTCCCTGGAAGGGGTTCTCCACCTGTAGATGTTTAGCTGTAGGCCAATCTTGACTTCTCTTCATCAGGTCTCCCAAATGTGATCCTCAACTCTACTGCATTCATCTCTAACCTGTAGACAAGGGCCTTGGGACCCTTCCTCCTCGTCTTGTCCTCATGTTTCCTACACCCACTGTGTGCACTCCTGCTTGAGCAGAGGCTGAGCTGGAGCGCAAGGCAGTCAGATCTCTGGCTCCATCCCATACCTTATAAACAGGAGAGCGTTGAGAGGGCAGAGTAGGCAAACAGCATGCAAGCTTTGCTGTGGCAACACAAGTTTACACAGCTGCCAATGTCAGCAGCTGTGACAGAGCCACAGTATGACAACTGTTCAGAAGTTAGATCCCAGTTGTAACGACGTGTGAAAAGCACTTGCTAATAGGAAAAACAAAAGGAGGAACTGAGAAGATTGAACTCCTCAACAACTGCATGGCCCTCAGTCAAGGTGTCACTGCTTCTGGTAGGCCCTGATTTGAAAATGTTATAACCCTAAACAAGACAAAACTCTTCAGAGTAAGGAAAAGTGGAACTGAAACACGACTGCCACCACTCTCATGACATTGTTAATGTTCATGGCTACAGCATGCCTTATGATGATAGTGGCACGTGTCACAAGGCTGGGCAGTACCACCCTGAAGACCAAATACAAAGGAAGTGAGTCCTGAGCAAAACAAAGCTGCACTCAGTGCTGGAAGTGAACGGGGCTTGAAAAATACGCTTGTAATTCAATACAATAAGTATGTGACAGGTCTAGAGGAAAGCAAAGCTCTTACAGTTCACACCTTCAGCAGGACACTACAAAAGTATGCATTAGATGTGCAGTGGTTTAAGGAACCTATTGCAAGGGCTCACTCTCCTCAGAAAGCAGTTCCTTGTTGTGTCCAGCATGAACTGGCACGGGGTGTTCCAGCACAGTGACATCTGAGCCAGTACGTGTTATCTAGACATCTAAAGAAACACCTGTGGCTGTGATACTCCATGGACATAGAGGCGTGATAAAGCCAAGGCAATCTGGTCTAAAACTGACGTGGTCGTCATGAAGGCCTTGCAGCCCTCTAAGACGATTTGGGACACTGCTGCGTGCTAATTCAGTAACTCTTCCTCTGATGGAGAACAACTACTGCAACACCAAAAGCGCTTCGCCCTGCTTGACAGGACACTGAAAACAGAGGTGGAAGAGGCCACTGACCACTGAGTGGGGTGGTAGGCTTTTCTCCCAGACACTTGTGTCTTGGACAGACTGTTAGTGCCTTCTTACTCTGATACAGCCCAGATCCAGAAGAGTTATACATCTGTGCTGAGACACTGTTCTAGTAAAAAGATGTCGATGTGATGGAGCCCAGCAGCAGGTTTTGGGACACCAGCTCCACCTTGGGGCCATGGAGCGCATGATCTACCTGCCCCAGTAAGTCAATGAAGCCAAGCGAAGATGTCAGCCCAAAATCTTCCACAGAGGCTCCAGAATATGCTCTAAGTAGGCACTTTGTTCCAAGAATGAAACTGCTTCTGTAGATTTGAGGAAGTGCCTTTATTAAGAGGTGATTCCCTCTTGAAGGGGACGTCTGTGATGGCACAGCCCTGGGATTGTCAGACCTGGAACAGAGGTGTGAGATGTTCCCACAAGAAACCCTTCATTCCTCACACACCACAATTCTTCCCAGAAAGGGAACAAGCTCATGTGCTCAGCTGCCTTCATCCTGGGCTCTTGCGTGTTTGGTTGCCTTTAGCTGGCAGTGTTTGGAGCTTGGCCTTGAGCATAAGGTGCCCAGGGAGGAGCACCCCAACCCCCTTGTGTGGTCCATGCATGTTGTGAGGTGGTGTGGAAGCAGACAGGTTTCTTGACCTGGAGCAGCTGAAGGGCTCAGCATGGTTTTGAAATAACAAGTCACCAGGCTGCCTGGTACAGAAGAGGGTGCTGCACTGTCTCAAGTGGAAGGAAAAAAAGAGAGACCCAAAAATGCGACACTCGTTTGCAGTAATCATTTTTGCTGAGCTCAGAAGTGGTGGCTAAAGACTTCAGGGGAAACCAGTGTGATGACTGTGGTCAGTGGAGGGAAACTAGCTTAAAGCAGCAGGGTCTCTGCTCCATTCTGCAATGCTGTTGGCTTGAAATGGGGATGGAGTAAGAGGAGATGGATTCAGGAAAAGGTCAGATGTTAAGAGAGCCACTGACAAAACTGATTTCAAACCTGTTCGCTGGTGATGATTTAAGGAATAAGTAAAGTCTGAGGGGAAAACAGATTTTTTTTTAACTACCATATGCAGTTGAAAGAAATAAGTGTTCTTTAAAGTCCAAAGACATAGCAACTAGCTCTGTTTTCAGAATGAATGGGCTGCTGAGATAGAGCAAACAGAAACTAAGTGAGAAGAGGATCAAAAATAGCTGTCTGACTATTGTGTGTTTCAGATGGGGTTCATACACTCACCTGTGCCCTGATGCTGCTAAACACAGACCTCCATGGCCATGTAAGTAGCACTTGGAGATGTATCCTTCCTTCTTTCCTTCTGAGTGTAGAGGTCTTTTCCGTTGTGCAGTGTGTACTGCTGGAAAACCGAGATAGATTGGACACAAGTACTTTGACCAGCTCCATAGGGACTGTGGGTGCCAGGTGTAGCCCTAGGACAGCCCTTCTCTTAGTATTACTGCACGCTCAAGCCAAAGGCACATCTGACATCAGTTATCCTCCATAGGCACAGGCAGTGCAGCTCTCTTCCCAGAACCTACTGCATGCATCAGCTCTGCTCCAGAAGCTCTCGTGGGGAGGTCATTCAGCACTGGTCTCTGCAGTGGAGCAAACAGCAGCTCCAAGTGTGCTGCTTTTTCTTCTGATGCAGAAACACGAGGCTTCTCTCATCTGCAAAACTGCTGCAAGAGAGTCATTAGTTTCGTACAGGACCAGATCTGATCTTTCATTCCCAGAACGTGAAGTAATTCCCAGATGTTCCCCAAGACACTGCAGACAGCAACTGGAGAGCATCAGACAAAGAACAGGGCGAGCAGAGCTTACTGCCCACAGGTGCGACTGGAAAACCGCAGAGGCTGTGAGGTATCTTCTCACAGCTGTACATAGATTGGATTTGTTCCTAAAAGGTCAGCTGGGTTGTTGCTAACGCGTAACAAAGAGAGCAGAATGGTAGGAAGAGTCACTGCAGAGGGAGAGGTGGGCCTGGGCATAGGTCTCACTAGTTGTGCTGGATGGCTGTGACGTGCAGCTGGGAGTGCAGAGGCTGTGCCCTGCTTGCTGCAGAAGGCTGCAGGGACTGCTGTCCTTCCTGCTGTCCAGCCTTCTGGTGCAGACAGTGTTGCAGCAGGTTGTGCCCAGGGCTAGAGGAGCTGCTTGAGTCTCAGCTCACTGAAGCTCCTTCTTTCACCTCTGAGAACTTAGGCATGGAGCCACGGAGTGGAGAAGGCTTGTTACTGCAGACTGCACATGTGAAACCTATGCTAGATTTAGTCCCTTTTTCTGCCCCACAGCCCCATTGATTTCCAAGCTGTATTACCACAGTCCTCTTCTGCTTCCAACTGGTAACAATTCATCGTGCATCTTCAGAGACTTGCCCTGATTTTCTCTTCATTATGCTTTTAATAAGGTGGCAGTAGGACATAACGTTGATTTATTTGCAGACTGGCTTATAATCACCTTTAAAGGGAGCCTCAGACTGTACAGGTGAGGGCACCACATGGATGCTCCTCATCTGTGGTGGCATAGATGCAAAGGCATTACCAGTGCCTAATGGTGATGATACCACTGGTGCACTTGTGAAGCATTCGTTTTTCATTGATAATAGGTTTGGTAAGAAGAAATGATCACACGCTAATTAAGCAAGGAAAAATACAGCTTTCTTTTGACCAGATATAGAAATGCCTGAGCTTTTCTTTGAAAAAATCTTCTCTTTATTTTTTCTGTGTAACATTAATTTCTTCTCCTCCTCTTTTTTTTTTTTTTTTTTTTCCCCTCTTCCTTCTGCTCCTGGAACCTCTCTTTCTGCTCTTTAACCCTTTACCAGGTGGTAAGTGCAGTCGTTCTAGTGTTTTGCTTTAAAGCACTAGCATTTGACTTGTTTTTTTTCTGTGTTTAAAAAAAAAAAAGGCATTTTGTTTGTCCGGATTCCTAAGTCATTGTGCAGTGTCCTTCACTCCTCGGCAACCCATTAGCAGGTGATCTGAGTCACAAGAAATTTTCCTTGTGCAAAGAAGCCTCCCCAAGCTGCGGGGTACCTGGGGCTGTGTGACTTGTCTTTCACCCGTTGTTTTGTTGAAGATGCTGTCATGGTATTGCATATCACTCATTTTTTTATTTCTCGCTGTAATATTGTATGTCTGTTTCAGTGTTTTCCTCTGCCACACAGTTGGAAATTCCTCGGATTAGGAGAATGGGGGTGTTTTGGTAAAGGGTTGATTGTATACAGCAGTGTCTTCACAGTGGGCTCCTTCTCCATTCCAGCAGTGATATACACTGAGCCTGAGCCTCAACCTAACGAGACTGGCTTTAAAACATGAGATTTGCACGTGGTCACACTGGAGTTCTGATTTAGTACTGCTAACAATACTGCTGGCACACTCAGATGCTGTTTCCAAACCGCCCAGGAAATGTACTTCTTTAAAATGAGATGCTCCATTTTTATAGAATTACAGGATTCCTGCTGTTTAAAACCCAGCAGGATTGCAAACCTTACAATATAAATCAGGTTGTTGCAACTCAGTACCGTGCTCTGGTGCCATTTGAGCTCCAGGAGATCTCACAACAAAGCACTCTTTTCCTCCATCTTTGTCCCTCATATGCAAAGCTTTGGGATGTCTCTTTTTCAATGCACTTCCTTCTCCCTGTTCAGAACAGCTGGCCACCCAAAGACAGTGACAAATTAACACCTATGCATCACCAGCATTCAGGTTATATTTTGTTGAAGAGTACCAAGTACTGTGCCAAAGCCTAGCTCCTAGAGTCACCTTGTGGTGTGACAAGCCTTCCATTCAAAAAGCAAACCAGCAGCTCTCATGGCCACTGAAAAAAGCATGAAATGGGATCCTTCGCAGGTCCCAACCCCACAGCCATTGCTATTAGTCTTACAAACCCTGTGATACTCTCCTTTAAGCCAACCTTATGACTTGGTGCTACAGATTCTGTTGTGTCAGTAGGGCGTTGAGAGCTGAAGGGCTTTAATTTACAAGCAGCTGCTGAAGCCACCTAGAGAGTGGCAGCACTCTGCCCAGAGCAGCTTTGTGTGGTCCAGCAGTCATCGGCACCCAGAGTCTGCAGGATCATTTTCTGCAGAAGGTCGATTTTGATTCTGCAACCTGAAACAGACTCTCTATCAAATCCTTCAGCCCAGTGAGACCAACAGTCCTCACCTCATGCTGAAGCATAAGTTTAGCTTCTGTTTTTTGTGTTATTCCTCTTTTCCCTTACCCTGCCCTTTACCTTCCCCTTCTTTTTTCACAGATGAGTATTTGGGAGAGGCCAAGAAAGCCCAAGTAAAAAGCAGGGCCTTCTCAGGGCAGGGTGCTCATGCTGGGGAGCTCACAGGAGATGCACTCCACTCACCACTTCGTAGCTGTTTGATGCCCAGGGCCTCCAGCTCAAATGTTTTAACACCTTAAGAGGGAGGGCTGTAAGGAGCAGGCCAGAAAGCCTCTGGCCCCCAGCAAGCTGCTCTTCCTCCCGGGGCTTTTCCCAGTGTTCCTCACCCAGCACTCAGTGTTCCCTCACCCATATGTACCTGCCCAGCCTCCTGATGCCATGACTTTTCAAGAGCCAAATAACACTTAGCTACAGCCCAGTGTCTTTCAAAGGTTGGAAGAGGCAACCTGAACACTGCAGTTGTCTTGGATGAGTCAGCTGTGGCAAAGAAGCAGCAAGATCCCAGTTGTGAACATAGGAATTGAACTGTGTTAATCAGCCCTGTGTACCAACTATCAGATCAACCTCATCTTTCCCAATTCATTCTTATACACTCTTAACCACTGTCGTGTGTGTTATCTCTGCATCCGTCCATTCCCATCCACCGCAGCCATCTATCTCTGCCCATCCACTCCCTTACCCATCCTACCCATTCATCTGACTTTCTATCACTCCTCATCTATTTTAGCCTGTTCACTCACTCCACCTCTATCTAAGCACATCACAGTGCCAAGTGATCACCTCACAGTGATTTCTTACGCTTTGTTGCATGGCCTGGAGCAAGTGAAGATGGGATAAAATCTTTTCTGCCAGGAGGACATATCAAAAATAGTGGCTATGTGGCACCATGAAGCAGCTTTGCTGGCTTGTTTTTTAGCTCATATGTGACCAGTGTATCATAAAAAAAAGCAAAATGCCCCCATCTATTTGTCTGACCAGAAATTAAAAAGCACATCTCCCTGCCCAAGGGACATAGAACATCAGAACACTGATGTCTGAAGTGTGCAGTTGCTTCCCTGGAAGATTATGTAAACACATGGTGGTCATGCTGACGGATTCAGCAGAATCTTGAATGGCCTACTGCATAGGAAGGAAGGCAGCCCACTTTGCCCTCGTGGTATCCCCTTCTGGAATTGTTCCTGGGATTCCTCATACTTGCTGAATACAACTGTAATATGTGAAAGCTCAGGCAGTTCCTGGTGCTGCTGCTGTCCATTATGAGACACTTGGGATCACAGTACAGTTTCTTTGCAAGTATTGATCAACTGAAGCTGAAAAGTACAGGCCCTGGAGCACTTTTCTGTTTTCTCTGCTCTGCTGGATTTGACTTGGAAGCACTTGCAGGGCAATAGATTTGAGTAGCTGGCTCCAGCCCCTGCCTCGGAGCAGCAAGCTGATGTGCTAAGATATTGCTGATGTGAGGTATTGCGTCTGAACCACCACAGCAACCTGTGCACAATCCTTCTGACAGCAGCCTGTGTCCTGCCCCTGGTTCTGCAGTGCTTTGACAGCCTGGTCCAACAAGCTGATTCACAGTGTTAACATCCTTGTTGGAGCTTTTTCATCACTTCTTCTGGTTGTCAGAGGAAGGGTATGATTTCATCTTCCCTGGATGCTCAGCAATTAGCTGCTTTTTCACAGCGCTGCTGCTGTCTCAGTTTGGGCTCTGAGATCTTCTCATGCAGGAGAAAGAGCCAGGTTTGGTACTTCAAGGTCTCAGGCAACATTCCTTCCTCACTTCCAACCTTCCTCCATCCTGCAGGTTCATTGCTGTGGGTTTTACATGCTCACTCACCCTGTTCACTAGCCAGCGAGTACACAAACTTCCCCTCCCCTGCTGAAGAAACACAGCATGTCTGCAGTCTTCCCTGCATGTTCCCGTGTCTGGACCCCCCACAGAGCTCTGGATTGCAGGAGCAGCCAGCTATGGGGTCCCGTTCTAGGCAATAGCCCCTGAGATGGCTGATCCTCATGCTGCACCACACTGTGCTGTCTGCAGTCCCCAGGCACTGCAGATTCAGTACAGTACTTTATTCCTCTTTTCCCTGATCTCTGGGGTGCCAGTTCATCTGGAGCTGGCATCAACAGGAGGCATAATTATAGAGTTTCAGGCAGAGCTGCTTGAAGGCAGCATCAGCTCCCTGTACAGCCGAAGAGTACGCCTGCAGTCACAGGTGGCTGGTATGGTGTGTCTGCTGTAGGTTAACCCCAGGGCCTCGCTCTTTGCTGATGCCTTCTCCTGGGGACAAATCCCTCAGATCTGCTGGGCTTCTGGTGTTGGTCTCTTTCAAGAGGTTATTATCTTGCACAGAGAAGACACTTTTCTCTGTATGGCACCTCCTATGTTGTCTGCTGCAGCTTTATTCTCTCCCTGCAAGGCCCTTCTCACCGAATCTCTAAGCGGGGTCCTGGCTCAGCTGCTCTTATCCCTCCTCCCAGGTCTATCAGCACCTTGATGCAGGTCCCATTCAAGCATCAGGATGGTACCAGGATCCTTAGGACCACTGGTGGTACCTCATGTCACCTCACTAACTGCACTGTGCACTCCATGCTCTATCACCACAAAGTCTGTTCCTGGGGACTCACTCCAGGGTGTGGAAGCTGCAATATGATGTGATGCTAGAAACACCTGTCCTTTCTTTGTAGTATCCGACTCCTTTTTCTGAACCCTACAGCACTCACTGGCTCCTCCCCACCTCTGTCGCAGTCCTCTGGAGAGCTCTGGTTGCAGGGGAAGGCAAAGAAAAGAGCCACTTCCCTCCAGCCCCTCAACCCTTGCAAGATGAGAAAGTGACTCACCTGGCTATTGTGAGGAGTAAGGGAAAACAGGTGCTGCAGACTGATATCAGGGATGCCAGATGACCTCGCAGCTCCAGCACCAAATTGTCACTGTGGCATTAGTTGGTGATGAGTGACGATAATGTTTCAGTCATGAGATTGTCCCAGTATCTGGGCATCGCCCTCACACACCATAGCATGCAAGTTCACATGGTCACTAGATCTCTTTGTAACAGCAACCAAAAATAAGTTCCCATCAAAGACAAGTCATTTCCCAGTGCTTCAGATGTTGATACTGCATGCTCCCACATTTTCACACATTATAGGCTTTGAGGCCCACTCAAGTTCCACTACTTTACAAGAGTCTGAGCACTTGTCTTGAGTTTTGAGGCACAGTTTCTGTACCAAGGCCTACCTGGAGGCCAGAGATTAGATAAGATCACTTAGAGAGTTTGGAGCAAGAGCTGGAATTGTTTTCAGGTGTTTTATCTCCATCATTATAAAAAGAAATTTGAAATGTTTGAATGTTGTTGGATATGAGGAAAGAAATCAAAGAGCCCAACAGAAAGTCAGAGCAGAATGCCCCCTTCTAGCTTTGAGCTACTATATATAAAATATTTCTTTAAAAAACAGTCTCACTGAAGTCAAAACTTTCCAGAAGTTTAATAAGCTGCTTCTTTGCCTTGCAGAACATTGGCAAAAAGATGTCGTGTCAACAGTTCATAACAAACCTGGATGGGCTCAACGATGGGAAGGACTTTGCAAAGGACTTGCTGAAGGTAATGTGACACACGTTAGACAGTGGGATGCTGATATTATTATTGTAGTGCCACCTAGTCCTCCTATGACAATCAGCATTTTCCATCATGCATTTACTTTATTAGAAGAACTGCAGCCTAAATGGACACCTTCTGCTAACTTGCAGGGAGCCATCACAGCTCTGTTCCCTGTTGGTGTTTTATCGAGATTATCCAGGGATTTATCTGCTCTCAGAGTATCCCAGGGGTCCCTTTCCACCATGGTAGTTCTGTGACGCACCAGCCAACATATTGAACAAAACACTCCCCAGAAATATAGCCATCTGGCATAGATACTTTTCTCTGCCTTCCATTCCATGTAATTAAGTGTACTGCTCCAGTGCAACTAGCTGAGTACCAAGGGAGATTGCTCAGACACTGCGAAGTTTGTATTTTCTCTTTTTATGTGGTTTAACACCACCACCACTGTCTGCGCCTGCCACAGCCTGGTCTGGATTTTACAGTATGGAAGTAAGCCACATCAGAGCTGTCACAGTGAGCTTTAGATAAAACCTGTCCCACTATCCTCACCCTAACACCCTCCTGTGTATTGAGGCCGCTTCTGCATTCTGATTCCCTAGTTCTTTTCTTCTTTCCCAGTGCATCAGAGGAGTCACTGGAATTCTGCACAGGAAGAACTGGAAAAACTGAACCCCAAAGTTATTTGTCCCTCTCCTGCTTCTCAGGGCAGTGCACAAGCCCACACTGCCCTGAGCTGAGATATTGGAAGGTGTCTTCATGTACCCCAGTTTCTTTTACCAACTTTGTGTAGGCCAGAATTCTCTAGATGCAGTACCTATAATTAGGCAGAAGTATCACAGATGGGCACCTGAGCAAGGATGTCTCCTTACCTCTCTGCTGCTGACATGTCCAGTCCAATCCCTTGTGTGGCTCATGGACAGAAAATGGTCTATTAGGACAGCAGCTGTCCTGCTCACTAGTACATACTTCTCCAGGTTGGTTTCCAAGGAAAGGAACACAGATAACACAGAGAACACAGATAAGTGTGTAGAGGATGTGATCTCCACAACCCAGGCATGTCTTCCATGAGAGACACAGCTAATAGCATGTTCTTGTTGCAGACACTGTATAACTCCATCAAGAATGAGAAGCTGGAGTGGGCCATGTAAGTATATGTTAAGTATTTGAGAGAGTATTTTTCAATGTAGCTGGTAGGTCTTAAATCCTGTTTTTAACTCTAGAAGTTTCCAGAACGTTTCCTGCCAAGCCCTTAAGCACCAATGTCCCTCATGTAGGCAGGCTGGGTTCATTTCGACAGAAAAGCAGACGTGGAGGTTGGTGGCAGTCTGTGGGTGCAGGGTCCATAGGCACAGTGGAAACAATGGGAATGTCCCCTTTATTTACTGCTACATCCATAAAGTGCAGGCCCTGTCCAGGTTCTTCAGAGCATGATCTTTGCTCAAAGAGCTCGGGAAATAGGGTTATTTAGATCACTGAAACCTCCCTTATTTTCTACACCCTTCCTTCTATAATTACAGAATTGGGCTTGGGCTTGAAGGGACCTCAAGAGGTCTGCAGTCCAGCATCTTCTCGGAGTGGGATCAATGCTGAATTCAGAACAGGATGCTCAGGCCTTTGTCCAGATGGATCTTGAAAACCTGCAACAGTAGCGATCACACAGAATCCCCTGGGTCCATGAACCAATGCTTAATTATCCCAAGAGGGACTTTTCTTCTTATCCAGTTGAAATCTGTTGTCACTTGTCCTCCCGCCATGTACCATAGTGAAGAGCCCAGCTCTGTCCACTCAGTATCCCCCTCAGGTTCTGGAAGGTTGTGATCAGGTCCTCCAAAGCCATCTCTTTTCTAGCAATTCCACTTCCCATAGTCAGTTCTCAAGAGCCAAGTACTTCAGCCTCTGGGCATCGTGGTGGTGCTAAGCTCTCCAGCTTGTTGACGCCTTCCCTGTATTTGGGGCCGAGTACTGGTTGCTGTGTCTGTGTATGCTGTAGAGGGCAGTGGTCACTTCTCTTAGTCTCCACCCTGTGCTACTGTTCATACAGCCCACAGTGCTCTTGGCTTCTGGTTCTGCCAGGCCGTACTGCTGGCTCATGTTTGTCCAGCTGTTTGCCAGGAACCCCTGGGCCTTTTCTGCAGAGCTGCTCCCCAGTCAGTTCCAGTCTGTCCTTCTGCAGGACCACTCCAGTGCAGTACTTAGCATCGCTCTGTGCTGCATTTAGCGAGGCTCCCATCCCTCTGACTGGTGCCCCTGCTCTCCAAGTATCAACTGCACAACCCGCTTTTATGTCATACTTGATGAGACGCACTCTGTCTCCTCCACCAAATCGTTAATAAAGATAGTAAATGAAATAAATCTGTTCCCCTTCGGCCATACACAGAGAACAGACTCACCTCCCGTTGCCCTGAAAGGTGGCAGGTCTGGGAGCAGCTCTCACGGCGGCTTCCAGGGCAGCGTCCCACTGCGCTTCTTCCCCTTCTGCGCTGCCGCCGTATGCCTGCAGCACGGCCGGATCCCGGCACAGAGGTGCGGCGTGCTCCCAGCGCCCGGCCGCCCGAGGAGAGCCCGGGCAGACCTGGGGCCACGGGGCAGCACAGGACCGCCTTGTTCCATAGCACCGTGGCACCGAACAGGACCTTCTGTGCCGTTTTATCCACTGCCCGACGTTCACCTGGAGAAGTGCCTGGAGGCTGCTCGCTTCTCCCTCCCTCTGAATGCCTGGGCAGAACTTAGTTCCACAGGACCCCTGGGCGGGGTGTCCCCGCGGGGCCGGCTCGGGTAGCGCTGTGACAACAATCTAAGGGCGAATCTGCGAGCAAAGCCCCGGAGCCGGCTCCGCAGCGGCGACGCAGGCCCGCTCGGCGGGCGGCCGCGGTCAGCAGAGGGAGCCCCGCTGCTCCGCCCGGCCGGGCCGTGCGGGACTGCAGCGGGCGCTGCGGGCAGCGCTCAGCCAGCCGCCCGGCCTTCCGGAGGGACGCCAGGATGGTGCTGGACGGCAGCGCCCGGCCCGACGGTGCCTCGTTCCCTCTGCCGCCGCTTTGTGGCCGTCTGGGCGGTGAAGCATCCCTGGCTACGACGCCCAGCCATGTGCTGTAGGCGCTCGCGTCCCAGATAGTGGGATATAGAATCGCAGAACGGCTTGGGTTGGAAGGAACCCCGAGGGCCATCGAGTTCCAACCCCCCGCTGCAGGCAGGGCCACCAACCTGCAAGTTTAATACCAGCCCAGGGCCCCATCCAACCTGGCCTTGACACCTCCACGGATGGACGGGGCGTCCACAGCCCTGTGTGCAGCTGTGCAATCCAAACCTTCCCTCCTTGAGCTTAAAACCATTCCCCCCTGTCCTATCGCTGTCCACTCTAGTAGAAAGTTGATTCCCCTCCTGTTTATAATCCCCTTTAAAATACTGGAAGGCTGCAATGAGGTCCCCTCACAGCCTTCTCTTCTCCAGGTGAATGAGCCCAGCTCCCTCTGCCTGACTTCATAGGAGAGGTGCTCAGCCCCCTGCTCATCTTTGTGGCTCCTCTGGACCCTCTCCAACAGCTCTCTGTCTTTCTTGTACTGGGGGCTCCAGACCTGGACACAGTACTCCAGATGGCGCCTCACAAGAGGAGAGTAGAGGGGGACGATCACCTCTCTGTCCCTGCTGCCACCCTTCTGGTGGAGCCCAGGATATCGTTGGCCTTCCAAGCTTCAAGAGAGCACTGCTGGCTTATGTTCTGTTTTTCATCCACCAGGACCCCCAGGTCCTTCTTGCTCACACATTTGAGGTTTGATCCCAACCTGATCTAACCTGATTTAATCTAGTCAGGACGTTTAGATGCCACCGTGTGAGACACAAGGCAGAAAATCCCTGTTCGCTGTCCTCCTTAATGTCTGGGAACGCTGGGGAAATACCATTTCCCATACAGGTTCTAGTTTCTATGTGCTACTTTAAATTTTACTTCAAATAGGAAGAAGCAAGCTTGGAGGAGTCACTGAGTGTTTCCCTGAGCTGCCCAACCCTTGCTGTCCAGAATCCAGGAGTAGGAGATGTGCGAGGACAGGTTTTCATGGAAATCACCAGCATTTCTTGAAGTCTCCCGGCCACAAATGGAGATGGATGCATAGCCTATTCTAGAGTTTGTAGTTGTTTGACCAAGTGCCCCATCTCCCTAATATCTGTGGAGCTTTTGTGCCTCAGAGATGCAGAAAACATTCCTCCTTTGGTATCTAGGAGGCCCCAGCAACTGTCTCACAAGGAGAAGCTGATAAACCCCTGTCGTACCTGGTCTTCAGCAAAAGACCTCCCAGAGCTGTGAATGTGAGGCTGGGAGTAGGGGACTCTCCCTGTGAAAGGCACAGAGTGCTCAGCAGTGCAGTGTCTGCGGACTCCTAGTGTTCAGACAGGCACTTAACCCTTTAGCATTTTCAGTAACCTAACAGTGGGAGCTCTGGGACAGTCACCTGCCACTCACACTCCTCCCAGTTCTATGTAGATCATCACCATTGGCACACTTGGTGTGTTATAGTCCCTGGGTCTCCTTTCCTTTTCTTTTTTGGCTAGTCTTATAATAAATTAACTCCCTGTAAGACCAAAGCAGATAGGGCACACTGTGACCCAATCCATGTGTCCTCCACTCAATGTCTTCTTTGAATTTGTTTCCAAGTGATGAGGACGAGTTGAGGAAATCGCTCTCGGAGCTGGTAGACGACAAATTTGGAGCCAGTGCAAAGAAAGTGACAAGGATTGTTGACAGCAGCAACCCCTTCCTGGACATCCCCCAAGCGCTGAATGCAGTCACCTACAAGCACGGTGTCCTCACGCGCAAAACCCATGCAGACATGGATGGGAAGAGAAGTATGTGTTAATGGGACAGGAGACGTGCCCCAGGCAGTCACAAAGCCTTGCCCTGGCCTTCTCCCTGGCTCTCCCACCAGAGCGGCATTTTCTCACTATCTCCCAGGGAACACAGAAGAGACCCCCAGATGCATAAGCACCAGTGCACAGGGCAAGGAGGGTGTTTTGAGGCATTCTCACTGCCAAGGACACTAGCAGTGCCTGTCCCACACAGATAGACCTGGTCTTCCATCCTGTTCATGGGCATAACCCCAAACCCTACACTCTGAGCAACAGGCAAGGCTAGTTCACAAGATCTGTCCCCCCAGGCTGACTCTGGGGACAATCTGGTCTTCAAAGTTTTGGTCCTGTCTATATGCTGCCATGTATGCAGGCTGCTGGGCAACAAGTTGCTTCATAGCTCTGCTGTCAGTATTCTGTATTACAGGAAAAGTAAATGGAATTATGTTTGGGAACTGTTAATGAGCAGTGATTAATGAAATTAAATCTTGGATGACTACTTTTGCTGATATAGATGGCCCACTCATTGCAGCCAATTGAAACCTTGAGTAGAGAGGATTGCCACCAAAGGCCTCCCTTGCTTCCAGCGCTTTCTTAGTAGCCCATGCCTGGAGGACCAGCTCTCTTGTGATGTAGTCAGGCCCATCTTCCACCCCTCTCCAGTTTTCAGCAAGCTTTTTTTCACCAAGTCCATCAAGACTGTGGGTGGTAAAGTTCCCTCCTCAGTGGAGAGAAGCTGTTTTAGCCAGGCTATGTCTGCCTAACTCATCTGAACCAGAGAAGTCAAGGAATGTCTCTGCTCCTCAAGCATATCGTCCAAAGAACAGGTAACCTGGATTTGGAGGAGCAGAGACTTCCCGTACATGTCCACTGGTAGCTCTGTACCAGCTCGTCTCTGGTTTTGAGCTGCTTGTGTTCTCACTGGGAGATTTCATCTCCCAAGCCACGTCTCTCAAACTGACATCTCCCTGCAGACAAACGATTCATAAACAGTAGCTTGGAGGTGTATGAGATGTGGGCATAAATGCAGCCTCTGGTGGTCAGGAAAGGGTTTTTTGCAAAACGCAAAAACATGTGAAAGTCAAGCAGCGCTGTCAGAAGCAGATGTGTATAATTAGATATTCTTCATTTTTTTTAGCTCCCAGAGGAAGAAGAGGTTGGAAGAAATTCTATGCTGTGCTTAAAGGGACCATCCTTTATTTGCAAAAGGTAACTGTGGTAGACTATTCCATTTGCTGTTTCATGCTGTCTCCAAAGCAGTCATTCTTTAGGAAGCCCATACATGCGAGTAGAGGTGAATCTATGTCGTAATGCATGCATGGACATAAACAGAACTCCTCCAGAGACCGGTATATAGAACTGGAGAATGCCATCATCTTTGATGGTGGTGTTCACACTGATGGTGCCATTCACAGCCAACAAGTGAGTTGTATAGGAGGAAATACGAAAGAGGAAATATAGAGGCTGGGTTTGTGCAGATGTATAAGCAAGACATGTAAGTAAGCAGAGGATGCTGATGAGTAGAACATATATGGAATAGATGCAATAGGATGGAATTCAGGGAACAGAAGAGGCAGGCTGTCAGACCAATATTGTCCTGATTATTGTTCTGTTTGTTGGAATAGATCTGAGCATAATTATCTCTCATGAGTCTGATATGAACATCTCCCTGCTTAAAGCTCTTTGTCTTTGATTGGCTGCAAAGTGACACTTCCTGCACTCTGTTCCATAGAGTTTTCTCCAGCTCCCCAGTTCCATTGCCACCTTGAGTATAAAGACCGGGTCCTCATGGGAAGCAGAGTCACCATGGAAGACCATTCCTGCATGCTATGGCATTCACCTCTCTTTCTTTGAAGGATGCTAGGAGGATTCCCATGGGTAGTCTTTCCTGTGGTAATATATAAGGAGCCTGGATAAGGCCTCACCTGAATGTTAGTGAGAGCCAGCCAAGGATGCCAAATGTGTGTTCGTCACGAAGCTGCATAACCCACTGAACTAGGTCTGAACTACTTCAGTTGCAAAAGCAGTGAAGTAATCCATTGAACTCACCTTGCTGAAACAGCACTCCCTGTGGGTAGATGTTCCTACGTATTGCAGTATTATCTCCAAAGCAATAAGAATAAACAAACACTGGATTATATAAGAGGCAGAAAGATCCTCAGGGCAGCACGGAATTATGACTCAGAGCTCTTAGCACACCCCAATGTTTCTCATGTTTTGCCAGATCCTATGGCACATGTCACAAAGCCAATGGAAATCTGGCAGCAGCTAATTGTAATTTGCTATGTGGTATTTGAGCAGCCTTGTCACTCTCTCCTGCAGCTGAGGGAAGCTGCAGCGCACAAAACTTTTTCCAGCACTCTAAGCTTGGCCAACTTCAAGTCAGTGGCCCTCTTCTTACGGCCCAGAATTAGTGCAGGTGTGTGTGTAGAGTCCAGTGAAGGGATCCTCATGCTGACCGTGGATTACACACAAGGGTTTATCTAGAACAAAACTGCAAGCACCTTTTGATTTTTTTGACAGTTTTTCTGAGAAAAAACAACAAACCTGCTGTTCTATCAGTGTCACAGGAAGTAGTTGGATTTAAATGAATTTGGAGATCTTTTCAGTGTTCATAAATATCTAAAGGGTGGGAATCATGTGGATGGGGCCAGGCTCTTTTCAGTGCTGTCCAGCAAGGCACAAAGGGCAACAGGCACAAACTGAAGCCCAGGAAGTTCCGTCTAAACACGAGAAAGAACTTCTTTACTTTGGGAGACACAGCAAAAGAACAAACTTCTCACAGAGGTGGTGGAGTCTCTTCTGGATATATTCCAAACCCACCTGGACATTTTCCTGTGTAACCTGCTGTAGGGAAGTGGTTCAGCAGGGGAGTTGGACTCAGTGATCAGCAGAGGTCCCTTCCCATACCTACGATTCTGTGATTCAGTAATTTTTCACCGATCACTTTTAGGTCGTATCTCTTGGGATGAGTCTATTGAGGGAGCATACATTTTGAATGGAATACACTGTCAGGATACAATTTTCTTGCCAGTCTGGAACAAAATCTAGTTTGCTGAAGATTCTCTGACTGTTAGGACAACACTAGAAGAAGCCATGAGACAGAGTGTCATTGCTGCTGGTGGCGTGGGGGATTGGCTTTTGCTTTCTGTACACGGCCGGTGGTTGTCCAGACTGCTTCACTAACACAGCTTGTTTTGTTAGTGTTAGGAGTTTGCCATTTAAAAAGAGAGTGAGGATGAGATACACAGAGGTAAACGGCTGTTAAAAGGCTAATGTGTTTATCTTGGTGACCTTCAGGAGAAAATGGTTAAAAGACTGAGTGCTTTCTTTACCAGGAAGGGCTGAAGAAGCAAAACATGTCCCAAGAAAACCGCATAAGGAACAATAAAAAATTAATCTGAAGAAAATTTCAGCAAAGAATTTGAGCAAGGAGAGATTTCTTACTCGTGAGCTACTGTGGACCTCCTAAAAGGACTCCCCGGGCTGGGTTTGGCTGTAGACACAGTATCCACTGGGCTTTGCAGAGGGAGGACAAAAAGATGAGGCCACAAAGACTAAGTCCTTGCGCTGCAACTTCAGAGCATTTTTAGAATCACAACAGAGTGCTGTAAACTTCAACACACACTGTTGATTCCTAGTACAATTTCTTGCCTATGGGTAGTTTGCAGAGTTGCACAATACAGGAAAGAAACTGGGTGCTTGACTCCTAAGCTCTCAGTGGAAGATGCCTGTAGATAAACATAACATAGAACCTGGCTCAAGCACAAGTCTCTCAGAAGAGATTTTCAAAACAGAGGAGAACTCACCTGCTTCCAGACACATGGGACTTGGTTCAGGCTCTTCCAGCGTTTCGCTCATGCTGAACCAAAGATCTCATCTTCAATAGGAAGCTCTCAGAAGGCAATGCAGGTAAGTCTTGAGGAACAAGCTGGCTAGAAGGGAGGCACAGAGAGAGGAGAGTGGGAAGAAGGAAGAGTGAAAGAGAGGGCTTGGGGAGATAGACGCATAGAAGGAGGGAACAGAAAGATGCAGAGAGAGTGGGCATAAGGTAGGCCAAGAAGTGGTGGATGAGTAGAAGGCAGTCTGTTAGAAGCAGTTCAGGCAGCAGCCACAAACTTGCTGATGTAAAGATGTGGCATATCATTGACTCGCCAGTGTTAATTTTTGCGTTAGCGTGTTCTAGCATAGCCTGCTGAAGCAATTGCTTGATTCCCTAAAGGGATGCAGCAGAGACTTGAGGAAGAAATGCAGGCTTGTGAGTAGGGCGCACCTCTCTTGCACTCTAATCCACAGTGAGCATTGATTCACTCTATGGCCTTTGGCAACTTACTTCAGCTCTGTGAAATGGGGATAATAGCCTTTAATCAGCACAGGTAGAGGAGTGTTGAGAGGAATGCAGAGGGTGCTTTTTGTGTGGAAGTAGTGGAAGGGCTCTGGGTCCCAGTGCTTCCCACCATGGGGCAGTTCCCAGCGCTGCGCCGGGCTGCAGATACGTTCCATGCAGACAGGCCTTGCTTGGAGTGCCGTGTTCCTGGCCAGACTGAACAGGGCTTAGCTTTCCTCATTGGATACAGTGCATGCCAGCTGAAGAAAATGAGGAAAACCTCTTGCGAGCTGTAGGGTAAAATCCCTTTAGCTCCATGCCCATATTCAGTCACTGCCATTCAGATGGGAGGGCAGCAGAATCGATGGTGGGCTTTCACCCATCCAGATGTCCTACAAACACACGTGCAAGAGAGAGATGCCCTTTCTTGAAGAAAACTAACAGCAAGCTTCTACGAGCTGTGTCTCACTGCTCATGAGAGGGGGCAGCAGTGGAGAGACTGAACAAAGGCCATCGTGGAGCACTCCTATACCAGAAAGTACGTCCAGGCAAGGGATGGTTGTGCATGTTCATGCAGAGCCTTTTATGCAGGAGGGACAGGTGAATGGGGAGTCTGTCTACATTATCAGCACTGAAGTTGAGAGCGAATGAAATGATTTTTGAGGGGCTGTGAAATCCCTCACACCCACACGTGGGCTCAGTCCTGGCAGAAGATGTCCCCAAAGCATTCTGAAGGTGGGATGACACTCAGCATCCCCCAGGCAGAGCAGATCGCACCTTGCCTGCTGCCCCATGACAAGTGCTTATATGAACAGTGCAGGACACAGAAGGCATAAATTCAACAGCACTGTGGTACCACACTGATCTCTCTGCCTGAAAATATGTGGAAAAATAGCACCATAATTGGAAAAGATGAGAGTAAAACTAGCGTATGACAGCAGGGAGAAAACATTGCCTGCAGTTCCTCCAAACATGGCAGGACATTGTTTATGTTTTAGTATATATCAATTTTCTTTGAAATTTAAGCCAGAATTCTTTCATTGGAAGCAACCATGTTACACTTAGGTTTTTGGACGTTCCTTCAGCAGCATTTGCTTAAACACAAGCTTCCATTTCCATCAAAACTCAGGAAGATACTGAGGTAAGATGCAGAGAAGACTCTGGAGGCTTCGAAGCAGAACTCACCCACTTTGCTGGAGGGCAGTGGAATTATTCTGGCAGGGAGGCTGCACAGCAGTGTAAGTGCTGGGCACTGTGAAGGCTCCTGCTGACCACATGTCATCACACAACCTTGGAGCTGCTTGTGGAGAATGCAGACACGGATCTCCCTGCCTCAGCAGCAGTACATATCTTGCTGAACTCTGCAGCACAGGCATTGAAATGAGCTTCCTGGCATGGCTGGCCTGTGCAGAAGTGAGCCTGCAGCACCATGCACTCCTGCGCACCTCGCCACCAGCAGGGAGGCACAAGGCAAAGAACCTGCTTGATTCAACCCGATGCAGATCGCGTGGGCCCAGGTGGTAGAAAAGATCTGGCTTTTCATTACACATCTACTGATCCCCATCAGCCTGGTGTCGGTAGAGGCAGCAACTGGTTTAGGGTAAAGATCTGCGTTAGTCAGACCAGCCTGTAGCTCTGGCAGTTTCTTGTTGCATGCTGTTAAGCCCAGCTACTCATACCACGTTTTCAGAAAGCTTATCCTGAAATAAGAGATCATGGCACTCCCAGTCTCTTTTTCTTCAGATCCCAGGAGTTTCAGCTTTGAAAAAGCATCCAGACTTGAATATGTCTCTGTAGCATGGCAGTATGATCTCCCTCGTGCACCCATTTGCTGACAGGTGAACTAACATATCACAGAATCACAGAATATCAGAGATTGGAAGGGACCTTGAAAGATCATCTAGTTCAGTCCCCCTGCTGGAGCAGGAACATCTAGATCAGGTCACACAGGTCCTCCTAAGTCAAAGTATTTGTTTTTCTTCCCTTAACGTCTCACTGCCCAATCCTCACTGCCCGCTGCTACTGAAACCCTCAGTGTGACTCCTGCAATCAGCTCTGCCAAACTTAGACATAGAGCTGTGGCTTGCATTTCTGAGGAGCTCCAAAGCAAGTAACACTACAGTAGCACACTGCAGAAAGATTGTCTGTACCGTCCTTGGTGCAGCCCTTCTGAATGTCACACGGAACACAGGGAGCCTGCAGCACCCACTTCTTCCTGTGCTGGAGAGCTATGGCTTCTCTTTGTGGTTTGCCCTCAAAAAGGCAGTTACCAGATTTTTCTGGGCCCTTTGTGACATAGCATTTCTGTGCACAAAGCCAAGCATCATGCACAGCACAGCAGCCACCCTTCTAGTAGGGATGATTGCTCCAGAAAAGAAGGCAGGGAAAGACTTCAGAAGCCTGTTTCCCATCAGGAGCAAGGCTCTGGGGAGGCACATGCATGGGCTAGGGTGTGCTGGACCCTTGTGCTCTAAAGAGCTGCAGAGGGGAAACTAATGTGACCCAGCACCAAAGAACATCCTTACTGGCTGGGCTTGGCAACATCACGCAATGCTGTAAGTTTGCACTGTAGGTAGGCCCTTCCAGAGATACCCTGGTCTGGGCTCTGACACGGTCATTTCACAGCAGATTAAGTAGCCATCCAAAAAGGCAGTTCTGCCCACCGTTCTATGTGGCAGCACAGCCATACAACCACATCATGAGGCTAATCAAGGTCAGGGAGCACAAACCTGCAGTTCTCACCAACCAGAGCTGAGTGTTTGGGGGAGGTTAATTATGGTCAGGTTTTCTCACATCCACTTGTTCATCCTTCCACCCACCCACCCACCCACCCATCCATGCATCCACCCATCCATCCACCCACCCACCCACCCATCCATGCATCCACCCATCCATCCATCCATCCATCCATCCATCCATCCATCCATCCATCCATCCATCCA